>NW_027666371.1:0-77500 GCF_963455335.1 Martes martes | reverse complement strand
GGCGCCCCCTGCCAGCGGTGGGGGCAGAACAGGATGCGGTGCGCCTGGTCCAGGGGAGGCACCTGTCCCTCCCGGGGTCCAGCTGGATCCACTACATTTTGGAAATTCAAACTGAAATGGAGCCCAGTTATCCCTGACTTCCCCAGAAATAGAAACAACGCATCAGAAACCACACAGAATTCGGGGAACTGCAGACACAGGGGCGCTCCGGGAGGAAGGGGCCGCGCAGGAGGACTGGGGGTGCGCAGTGTTGGCCAGGCTGGGAGGCAGGGGGACCGGGAGTGCTCCCGGAGGATGTCGCAATTGAGCCCTTGTGTGACCGTATGTGTCAGTGTGGCCGGCATTGGCCAGAAAGGAAATGACAGGGCGGGCGAGGGGCGTTGTCCCTAAACTGTCTTCTGCAAGGCGCAAGTCCAGTAACGAGATTCTTTCAGTACAATTTCATTCCCCATGCATCTGTGAGCCCCTAAAGCTGATTATGTAGAACATGAAGTACGTAGTTTGCCATTTCTTTTTTTTTTAATATTTTTGAAAAGATTTTATTTATTTATGTATTTGTCAGAGAGAGAGCGAGTGCACAAGCAGGCAGAGGCAGGCAGAGGCGGAGAGAGAAGCAGCTCCCCGCTGAGCAAGGAGCCCAGTGAAGGACTCGATCCCAGCACCCTGGGATCACCACCTGAGCCGAAGGCAGTGGTTTAACTGACTCAGCCACCCAGGCGTCCCCGTAGTTTGACATTTCTTTCAAGTCTGAGGTGCCAGGGGCAGAGCATACTTGATATTTCTTTTTGTTGCTTTCAGAGTCTGATGGCTTTTCCTGCCTTCGTCTCCGACCCAAGGACAGGGAACAAAGGCAACACAGACCTACACTTCTAAATGTCGACAGAAATCTGCAAACCCGAGTTCTCACGGGAGCTCAAGGTTCAGGACCGTGGTGACAGAAAGGGGAGGCGGGGAGCAAGGAACCAAAAGAACATGTTACGTGTCGGTGAGGGGCCACTTCTCCACCTGTCGGAAGCAAGCCGTGCCTGACAGGAGGGAGTCCCACCTGCACCTGGTCCGTCTGTTCGCTGCCCTCGAGCAGAGCAGGGGATGTGCTGAGCTGGGTGTGGGTGTCAGGGGGAGGTGGCCTGCTGGCCACCGGTGCTACCTGCCAAGTAACGGTAGGACCAGCTCCTGGTCCTCCGCTAAGGTGAAACAGTATTTATGTTTACTGCCCTAGTTCCTGGGACAGGTAATGTGCTCAGTGCTTTGGTGACCATAGCCTCTCCCATTTTATTTTTTAAAAACACTTTAGGCAGGTAAGATGGACATACAAAATGCTGCCCATAATTAATGTATGCACCTTGACCCTGACCCTAACCCTGATATCTAGTTAAGATATACGTGATTTAGAATGTCGCTCATGAATTATAGGATGGTTTCTAGGAGCTGGGGGATCCAGGGACCAACCTTATTCTATTTTATTCTCCCTTGAATTTGACAGGTTGAAACATTCCGCCACATGCTGTCTGGAGAGTGGCCACATGGGGGAAACAGTGAGTAAACATTGGCGCGAACATGCTCAAAAAGAGGGGTTCCAAGAGGCAGGCTGGAGTCGTCAGGGGGTAGGGGGGGTGTCTCCTAGAGGAAGGGACCAGGAGACTTGTCACGGGTTCCAACAGTGCAGCATCGGGGTGTACGTTCTGCCTGACCCACGACCCCCAGGGGCACTGGGGCATTCTAGCTCCAGAGGATCTGCCGACCGCAAACTGGCCTGAGCACAGCCTCCGGGGTCTGTCCTCTTGGTTCCGGGGTGTGGCTCCTTCTCTGCTTCTGGAGGCTGTTGGTTGTCCTTTTGTTTTCCTCTGAGCGGCACTATTTTGTGTGGATTCAGGGCTGTGAGCGGACCCACATTCTTCCTGAAAAGAGGTGGACTGGGAGTCACCCTTCTTTCCTGGGTAGACCTGAAGAGATCCAAACAGAACAGCCTTTTCCCAGCCCCCCGGGCCTTCATCTGCTCGCCAGCTCCGAGAATTTTAAAAACATACTATTCCTTTAACAGTTTAAAATAATTGGTTTGTTTTTTTAAAAATTCAACAAAGTCACACTTTTAATAATCTATAAAATGATCTGAAAACATTGAGCAAGTCTTTACAGGATGAAGGACTGAGTCAAGGTCAAGGTCAAGGTCAGGGTTGGGATTAGGGTGTGTGAGGTTGAGGTTAAGTGTAACAGGGTCGTGGTCAGGGTGAGGGCCAAGGTCAGTGTCACGGCGAAGTTGATCAGCAGCCCCTGCCCCACCGCCCAGCACCACGTGAAGCTTTTGGTGCACCTCCTGAAACGCTCTCCCGCCCAGAGCTGTGGGTCTACCTCCCTCACCTGCCTGGAGTCCTCAGTGCTGCCTGACCCTCCCTGTCCACCTCCACAGGGACACAAGTGCCATGAAGGCAGGGATCCCGGAACAGAATGTTTTGTACGTGGATGGATTCCAAGCCCTCCGAAGAACGGGTGGCACAGCAGGTGCTGCACCGAAGCTTGTTTAATAAGCGATGAGTGTCCATCAAGGTATTTCTGGAGGGAAAAGTGCATCTGGAAATGAAGCGTTCACAGTTCTCTCTGTGCAAGAATGACAAGGAAGTTTCATGGCTGACTGGACACATGTCCATACTGTTTAAATTATTTTCAAGGTTGTTGGGTCCCCCAATAATGGGTCCGTGATTCAAGGAGCGAGACTGATACAAAGCGAAAGTCAAGCAAAGCTTTATTCGCGCCAAGCATCAAGAATCAGACCGACCGTCAAACAGACCGGTCCGGCCCCCCCCTTACAGAGAGGGCGACCCCTCCCTGCTTTTCAGACTAACTTTTATAGAGCAAAGGCCTTGTGGTTGGGCCTGGCCACACGCAGGTGGCCAATGAAGTTGTAACACACAGAGAAAGCTGCACAGTCATGCTAGGTGACCAATTGAATTACAATTTACCCTATAGTAGACATTTGAACCAGCCTATCACCTAGTTCAGAATTGGCGCCCAAAAGGTGCCCAAAGGGCGGCGCCCATACTCCTTGGTAGCTAGGGAGAGAGTCTGCACCCCCACTGATTGAATACCTCCACCTGCCCTGACCCACCCTTGTATTTGGGCTTTGTTACCTGGGACTGTTTTCCGGGACTTGTTTTTAAGTACGTTCCCCGCCCCCCCCCCCCCGGGGCGGGGCGGGGGGGTGGGGTGCAGAGTCAATTTAAGTTTTACAACAAAATGGCCGTTCAACAGGGTGGGGCCGCTCTGGCTGAATAGGCCCTTACAAGGTAAGGAAGAATTGGTTTATTGATAGTTGGTTAAGAATTTTACAGCTGAATGGAGGCTACAATTTTTCAAATTTAAAAAATTGGTGTTGGTTATTTTATAATCACCAAAAATGGATTTTTCCACTTTGAGAGAAGACAGAGCTCCAGGTAAAGTTCCTGGTAAAGTGACAAGAGACTCCGCACTGTGGCTATTACCCAAGCCTCAAACAACCGGCAGCCTTTTGCGGAGCCCTGGAGACCCTCGAAGGAACCCTGCTCTAGCGCTCTTCTCCAAGGAGGGAAGACAAACCAAGGACAACACAACAGGAAGGCTCATTTATTCAACAGCAGCTTTGGAAAGGAATCCTCGAGATAGTGAGGGGATGTACTTCCCCGTCTCTGCTTCACTCCTCCCCCACACGCCTCTGTCCTTCGCAGGCTAGAGCCTGATGCAGACGAGGTGACTGTCTCAGATGTACTTACACATGGCCTTGGAGGGCACAGTCTGGAGGTGCAGACGGACGGGAGAGCAGAGTCTCACTGCAGCCCACCAGGAAGTAGAACTTGTGTGCAGGCAGCTGCCCAGGACCAGGGCACACATCTCCAGCTGGTTAGCCCGGCGCATTAGGACCAGCCGGTCGGCCAGACATGCTGGGAAAGTGCCCAGCATGAACTTCCAGAGGAAAACGTCCTCCACTCTTCGCTCTGAAGCATGGTCCTCCCCACCCAGGTTACCTGAAAGGAGAAGGGACCTCGAAGACCCAGCACAAACTCCAGCGGGAACATCCAAGGCCTGTCACCCCCAGCCTGGCTTCCTCTCTCTTGTTCTACAAGTGGAATGAAAAGAGTAACACTTGAAAGTTCAAAGTACATTATTTCATTACATTCACAAACAAAGCCTGTGAAGTAGGGATTATCGGTTATCCTGGTTTTACCAAAGGGAAGACGGAAGCCTTAGTGGGGCATAAAACTCAGATGATCCTTTCCTGTCTAGACCTTTTCCACTCTTTCTGGACCATTGATAGAAGCACTGGCCATCCCTTGGCCCAGAGAGATGAGGCCGCAAGCTACTTCTGAGACTGGGGACAGGAGCTCTCTCACCAGCCAGGGCCATAGCCTCAACCAGTGGATTCTCAAAGTAGATCCTGAAATTCCTACACCTCAAAAGTTCAGTATGTGTGAAGCGTCTCCACACCCAGCCCCAGACCTCAGAGCCAGAACCTGGAAAGGGTGGGGGACAGGAATCTGTATTATAAGTTTTCTAGACAGATGGATCTCAAAACACCCAAGCTGAGAAGCCTCATACTGAACAAAACACAGCTGATCCTCATTAGTCCCAGTAGTTATGTTCTATGGAGTCAGCATGAGCAATGAGTTAGGGGACACCGAACCCTCGCTCCTAGGGGTTCTACGGGGTTAGGTTTCTGCATGCCCTGGTTTGAGTCACATCAGTATGTAACCTTGTTTCCCACGTGTTTCTGCTTTAAGACCCCTTGTTTAATACATATGACGCTTAACCCTCAACTCTCTGCCCACAGCATTAGAACTCATGCCTGAAGGAAGCTTATGAACACCCATATTTTCTCCCCAGTGTAGGTCACACCTTTCTTGTGCTTCACACGTCAGCATTAGGGCTATTTTAAAGCAGTGAAGCCGGGACGCCTGGGTGGCTCAGTTGGTTAAGCGGCTGCCTTCGGCTCAGGTCATGATCCGAGCGTCCTGGGATCAAGTCCCACATCGGGCTCCTTGCTCCGCGGGGAGCCTGCTTCTCCCTCTGCCACTCTGTCTGCCTGTGCTCGCTCTCTCTCTCTCTCTCTCTCTCTGACAAATAAATAAATAAAATCTTTAAAAAAAAAAAAAAAAAGGCAGTGAAGCCACTGACAGAAAGCCTGAAACTCCACACATGGGCACTAATGGACCTCGAAAAGGTGTTGGAAAAGAACACCTGTTTACAGCCCGAGCGGAAGCAGGAAGGCAGCGCCCTCAGCGGGGAAGGAGTGTGCAGGGTGACGGCTCTGCCCCAGTCCCACGGTGAGGTGGGACTATGAAACCTGAGCATGAAGGCCTCTGAACGAGGAGTTGGATCAGGCTTTGCGCACGTGTTTACCCGGTGTCCGTGTGACAGCCACGACCAAGAACTTCATCCGCAGGCCCCCAGCACCATGACCCCACACCTGTGTAAAGCGAGAGCCAGCCCTTGCGGTGGGCGATGTGGTGCCGTGTGTGGGCCTCCTTGTAGGTCACCGGCTTGTCCCCCTTGCCCACTCTGACTCGGGCTGCCTGGTTCTAGAAGCACAGAGGGGCCGTGACTCTGCATGTCCACCGACCCAGGCGACCATCCCCACGCCCCGCCCCTGGCCCCTAAGGTCCCCGACTACACTGCCCCCGGCTTCGCACACAGGTCCCCAACCCCTCCGCACCCCCACCCCACCGCCCCAGGCCCTCAGGTCCCTACACTCCCAGCTCTCGGCACCCAGACCCTAACCCTTCCACACAAATTCAGCGCCCCCCAACACAAACCCTAACCCTCACCCTCACCATAACCCTCCCCCCAAATCAGCCCTCTGGAAGGTCCCCACACTGCCAGCAGATAAGACCCACAAAGCTCCTGGGCCCCAACCCTGACCCTAGTCATGGCTCTGGTACTACCCACGCCCAAAGCCTAGCTCTGAAAAACAGGGGCTTCTGGAACCCTGACCAACACCGGAAGACTCAGTCAGTGACGCAGAAGGAAAACCCTGCCGTGCGGGAGACTGAGGCGGAGCTGGAGCGGGAGGGTTTTGAATGAAAATCTTAGCCAAGGCACGTCCACCGCCCCCATGAACACAAACCCTAACCCTAATTCCTAACCCTAACCCTGACCTAATCTGGTTTTGGTGTTTTTTTTAAGGTTGTACTTATTCATTTGAGAGAGAGAGTGAAAGAGCACAGAGGCAGAGGGGGGAGCCCAACATGGGGCTCATTCCCAGGCCCCCGGGATCATGACCCAAGTGGAGCCGAAGGCAGACACTGAATAAGCCATCCAGGTGCCCTCCGTTTCTTGATTCATAGCTAAACGCTGACTTAGGAAAGCACCCTTGCCTGAGATTCCCACTGTTAAGAGGAGGCGCTACTCTCCCGGATGGGGCAGGATTATCAGTAAACACTGTTACGACAAGGAAATGAAGACAGAGTTCATGTTCTTTGAACTTGGAAGAACACTCTGTTTCCTTGGCTCCATTTTAGTCAACGGCGCAAGGCTACAACTCCTGTGGGCCGTTGGCGGTGGTAGCCTGGCAGCTGAGGCGTTGAAACTACCAGAACTCCGGCGGCATTTACGTATGAAACATAATAATTGCAAAACCAAATAAATTGCTTGAAAGAAAGGGTGCTGAGCTTAGAAGCCAACAGAACCAGATTTCCAATATGTCACATGTATGAACTTAAATACTTCGAAGGCTTTTGACAAAATGGCACTTGAGTTTGCTAAGCCCAAACAAGCACAAGCAGCCTCCGATGTCACAGAAGGCGGTGTCACCGGCTTGGAGCACCAAAGTCAGCGCTGGAAAATACTGGGTGTGTCTGCCACAGAGAAACGGCCTCGCTCGGCACAGCTTTCCAGACACCACTGCCTGCACACAAGTCCAACTCAGAACTAGTGCAACTACTAGAATATTTTTCACCAAAACCTGATGAATCCAGTTGTAGGTGACGTGCATATGTGTGATTCGAATATAGTGATGATGCAAAATAAGAAATTTCTTTTCAGCCTCATTGCCAACAAAACTGTAAGCTCTGAATCCTATGAAACCATGCACAGCTATACTGCCAACCGACAGAGTCCGGAGACCAAGTTTGGGGTTGTGTGCACAGCCACAATGAGAACAGGGCTCCCAGCATCCCAGAGTGTCGAGCAGGCACCAGGACCTCAGCCAACACCCTGCTTTCCTCAGTGGCCATGCCTTTCCTGAGGAACGTCAGCTCACCAAGCCGTGTGCTTGGAGAGGCAGTGAGCCTGTGGCTTGCACACCAGTGCATGTGTTGGACTCAGGATTATGCTCTCTCTCGTGCATCGTACGGGGCTCATCACGAGCAGATGCCGATGGAATTTCAGATACGATGGCTGTAAGGGGATGGGTCCAGCCGAGAACATCTGGCCACAGAGGAGCTCCTCTCTCTCCCCCAGCTCATTGACTCCATGAATCAGTCCGACAAATTGCCTGACACCTTCAATATGTAATGGGCTTAACGTTTCCGTGCAGGAACAGGAGGCCACTTAGCTTCACTAGGACACAGAAGATCATGAGGCACAAGGAATCATTCAAACACTAGAAGAACAGGGGCTCTGCGGATCATGAAGATGAATACCGTAATTAACAAATACTGTCTTGGTATTTGCACATCTGTGAAAATTGTACCAAACACCTTATGAACCCACAGAATGTGGGCTTTGGGGGAAGAATGTTTTGAGTATGATTTTTGATCAAATAAAGATCCATCCCTGTAAAGTTAATGGATGCTGAACATGTCGGTCCCCCATTGTTAGCCAGACCGAACCAGAAAACAGAAGGCCGGGAGCCTCCCCGGGCACTGAGGAAGATACAGGGGCGTGGTGAGAGTCTGTGGAGCCAAAGGGAGGCCTCCGTCACCAGGGTCCAGGGGACCCTTGTGTTCTGCTGTGTTTGCTTGAAGTGGGGTCATGTTACAGCATGAATAAATGCTGAGGGGTGATGGACTAGAGATGTGCAAGCGAAGTCCCCACCGCTGGTAATCGGAGTCATCAGCGGAGGAGGCCTGCTCTCCATCCTCCTGGGCTGGGAGGTGGCTGGAGCGTGTGTCTCGGGCAGCCCAGGAAGGGCTGGCAGGGCAACCACCAGCAACTTCCGCTCCAGGGGCTGTGGTGTAGAGAAGAACAACAGCCACAACCCAAACACAGCCAAGGGGGCACCCAGTCCACCTCCGGGAGGGACGACGCTCTGGAGACTTGGTAGGAAAACAGAGAAGGAGAGAGCTGGGCAGGCTGGCGTCGGTCAGAGCCGGCCCTGACTGTCGGAATCTCCTGCAGGGATTCAGACCAGCTGAGGTCCAGGCCGTACCCCCAGGAACACTGCTTCTGGGCGACGCTGAAGCCCGGGGCCGGCATCGCTAGACATCCGCCCAGTGAGACAACAGGAGGCCAGAGACCAATACGAGGTGGGGGGGGGGGGCGGTGGAGACGGGCCCAGCAGAGGGAATAGTCAGTGGCATGGTAGGAACTTTGTTCGGGACAGACAGGGGCTACGCTTCTTGTGGGGAGGGCTGAGTAATGCCCAGAGCTGTGGAGTCACTAAGCTGTAACCCTAACCCTAATGTAACATCTTGGGCCGACTGTACTTCAATAATCTAATGAAATTAAATGAAGAAGGTGATGGGTCCCGCAGAGCAAAGGTGGAGGCCATGGCCAGGCCAGAATCCGTGATCCCTGGGGCCCCTGGGAACAGGGGCTCCATGTGGCCTCGAGCACAGGGTCACCGATGCGGCCACATGGCTGTTACGGGTGACCTCAGTACACGTGCTCTGCCCCATACTCCTGAAATCTGTGTGTAAGTAGATTACCATCGCTGGGTCTTACTCGGCAGCAGCCAAGAGGATTCAGAATACACCTTGTCAACAGGACAAGGGCTGTGGTTTGTGACAGACTTAGGCCCAGCTAGAGACGAGTGAGGGACAGGGTGACCGAGGGTGACACACACACCAGAGTAATCAAGCCAGAGCACTTTGGGGAAGGTGGAAACCGTCCCCAGATGCTGAATGAGGAGCCCCTCGAGGGCTAAACCCCTGAGTCCTCTAGGGCACCCGAGGACGCCATCAGCCACCAGGTGGCAGCAGGGGACAGGAGAGGGCCAGAGTCCCAAAGGGAATGGTGGCTCCTGGGCAGGTCTGGCTGGGGACCTAGACATCTCGGGCTGGGCCGCAGCTCCGTTCTAACATCTAACCACCCCACCCCACCCCACCCCCGCCGATCCTCGGCTCCCAGGGCTGGTCTTGCTGCAGGAGGCTGTGTCTCAGCAGGAGGCTCCCTCCCCGCCCCCCCCAGTGGTGGGATACTCCCACCAGGCCCCAGGCTGGTCTGGCTCTCTGAGGCCCACCTCCTCCCGCTGGACCCTACTGTCCACTTGAGCTTCCTGTGGCCCTGGGCCCATCTCCCACCACCCAGATCCACAGGCCCAGGAAGCCCCCGCCCCTGCCCCAGGGGAGACCCTCAGGCATGTTAAGCAGAGGGGGGACCCACAAAAGAAAGACCTGAGCCCAACCCCAGACCCCACCACTCTCAGCCACAAAGCAGGCATGGTCAGAGGCCTCGGCGTCCTGGCCCCTCCTGTCCTTCCCCACTGACTTGACATCCCCCTCCCACGGTGCCCCCACCCTTCCACTGCTGACACCCAGGGAGCGGGGTGAGGACACGCCCCCCTGGCTGCCCAGGTGTCGACGGGCAGCTTGTCCCGCCTCCAGCCCAGGTGAGGCATAAAGCCAGCCGAGGCAGCTGCCAAGGGACCGGGACCGCTGTCTGCCATGAAGGGGAGCAGCACCCTCCTGCTGGCGGCCCTCGTCCTGCTCTGCTCCTGGGGTGAGTCTGTGCTTCTGTCCGCAGGGCCCCTGTTTGGGGGATAGAGGGGGGCCTGGGCAGCTGAAAACCCAGGCACCAAGTCCCTCGCAGGGAGGGCGACAGCCTTGGCAGGGGCCCGACCAGCTTCCATCACAGAACACGGATGTGGGCAACGACCCTGATGCCCCTGCCAAGCCCAGCCCCGTGCAGCCCAGCTCCAACCTCTCCCCCAGCCCTAGAGTCACCAACCTAGCCCAGCCTGACCCCCACACTCCAAGCCCCAGGTCAGCCAACCCCACATGGAGGGGAAGTCCCAGCTGCGTGAGGGGCTGGACTCCTTCCCTAGAGATGCCAGGGAACCCAGAGTGGAGGGAGGAGGCAGAGGAGGGGTCCGTGGGCAGGTAGGGGTGGGGGCTGTCATGGAGGAAGATCTGGGGGAGGTGAGGAGGGATGCGGAATGTCTAGAGGCCGAGGCTGGAGTTCTGGGAAGTGTGGGGTCGTGGGCGGGAAGGCCACCTCCTGTCCTGGTGCCATCCCTCCCTCACCACACAGGGCTGGCCACCGGGGAGGACAGCAGTGAGTTTTTCATGGACTTCCTGCAAACGCTGCTGGTGGGGTCCCCCGAGGAGCTCTACGAGGGGCCCCTGAGCAAGTACAACGTCAATGCAGACGCCAAGGCCGCCCTGACCGAGCTCAAGTCCTGCATAGACAACCTCCAGCCCATGCACAAGGCGGAGCTGGTCAAGCTGCTGGTACCGGGGCTGGGGGGTGGGGGCACCCAGGTCCCTAAATGCCCACAGCCCCAGCAGGACCCACAGCCCCACCCTGCTGGCCCTCCGCCAAATGCCATGGCTCCTGATTATCCCCCAATGCAGCCGAACGCGCCTACAGACACCCTGACCGGCCGCAGTAGGTGGGAGTGGACATCCCAGACCTCACTCCCCACAGAGCCCCTCAGCCTCCCCTACACATACACGCATGCATGGGCACACCTGCACACAAGTGCACACACACACCCACGCAGGTGCACGCACCACTTCCCCAGCTGCTAGGAGGAGTAGGAGAGGACTGGCTGAAATGGGCCAGAGGCTACTGTCCCCTAGGGGCTGGCCTGGGCCTGCCTGCCCAATAGAGACGGCGCTTTCTAGTTACTGCTCACCAAGGACCGGACCCCCAGCCCTGTCGGCCCACACCTGTCTGCCTTCCAGGTGCAAGTGCTGGGCAGTGAAGATGAGGCCTAGCAGAGCCCAGTCATGGCTCCAAGCAGCCACAGGACCAGCTACACAAGCAGCCAAGGCCACGTCGTCCCATTACCACTTCCCCATGTGTGAATTTACCCTAATACTGTTCAATCAATAAAGCGTCCTGCAGCTCCGCTCCGGGCTCCTGTCTCTCCCCACACTCAGGGACACAACTACACGCACACGGAAATTCACACACACAGGGGCGCACCCACAGAGCATGCACGTACAAGTAGCCCCACGCAGAGGGCAGACCCACCAGACACCCGTGCGGACGAAGCAGACAGACAGACAGGCGGGTGGGTGGACACAGGAAGGCCTGCAGAGGCAGTGGTGGGCTGCAGGCGCAGAGCCTCAGAGCGGGGAGGGGCAAAGGGCCCCAGGCAGAGGACGTGGCCGGCGGGGACTGGGAGGCCAGGCTGGGGCTGCACCGGAAGGCTGTCATTCCAAGACCGTGAATATGCACAAACGCACAAAAGCGCAGGTCAGAGGTTGAAAGCGTCTCCCTCAAGTCACCCAAGAAAAGAGTCTACCTGGAAGAAGCACAGACCCGAGCCGCAGCCCCAAGAGGAACTTGGACAAAGTCAAGGAGAAAGTGCATCTGCTCTTGAGGGCAGCCGTGCTCTGAGGGGCGGGCACAGCCAGCAGGGGCACGGGAGGGAGAGCAGCAGCTCCCCACCCCAACGCCCCAGCCAGCACCAACCCTACACTCACCTTGAATCCCAAGATCCCGACTGCTGGAGACTTCCTGTGTCTCAGTTCTCCTCCCCCCCCATCAGTGGTCCTCACCGGGGGCCGGGCTGACTGGGTTCTTCTCTGCCCCTCACAACTTTCACTCTCCCGCCACTCCAGTTCTGGGCCCCGTGACCTCCATGTCCAGTACAGAACCTTGCTGTCCCTTTTCCTGTCCTCCAAACCTCTGCCCCTCCCATCACAAAGGAGGAGTGGAGCAAAGTCCCAACCTGAACCGTGCCTGGTGAGGGTGGGGGTTCCCTGGGCAGAGGCCATTGTCTCCATCACACAGATGGTGATCTAGAACCCACCGTCCCACAGAGCCACATTCTAGAGCTTGGGGCTAGGACCCCTCCCCAATTCTCCAAGCCCCCCAGGGAGAGGAGAAGGAGGAAGAGGCCTTCCTCTCCATGCCCCTTTCTCGGGAACTCCCTGGCACTGAGGCCAGAGTGACAGGACCACCTCTGAGGAGGCCTGGTCCATAGGTTGCTCTGAGAGCAGCTCCTGGACCAAAGAGGTGAGGACCCTTCTGGAGCCACCTGCCCCGCCATGGCACAGTCTCACCCAAGAATTTCCCACCTTTGCCCACCGCTCCTTGCCCAGCAGCGCCCAGAGTCCTCTGAGTAGGAGGAACCTGCCCAGAGCCCCTTAGAACCAGGGAGGGGTGATCTGTGAGGGCTGGAAGAGACAGTCCTTCTGGGCATGTACACAAGGGCCTGGCGCTCCTCCTCTTGGGGGTTGGTGGGGGCACAGAAGGCCCCCTACTCTAAGCAGAAGTTCTCTAAGTCTGGGCCCAGCTCAAGACCTCACTGAGGAGACTGTGGCCTGAAATTCTGCCCATCGGTGGGGACAAAGCAGGGATGGGGTTAGGAGTCGGGTCTTCCCAGCACCTGGTCACCCTCCCCTCCATGGACAGAGCCAGCCATGGCGGAGGAAGTATGGGTGGGCACCTGGAGGCCCCATCGCCCCCGGGGGCCCATCATGGCCCTCTACAGCAGCCCAGGGCCCAAGTACCTGATTCCACCCACCACGGGTAAGTGCCTGGGAGCCTGGAATGGGTCTGGGGAGGATTTGAGGGGATCTGGGAAGTGCCTGGAATGAGGCTGGTGCAGGGCCAGGGAGAGTGTAGGGACGGTCTGGGGGGTCTGAGGGGTGGGTGTGTGGGGTGGGGCTGAGGGCTCATCCCTGGCTCGCAGCCCATGAACCCCTCTGGGGCCAATAGGGTGGGGACAAGGATGGTGTCTGGTTCCAGGCTGCTCAGAGCCCCTGTCCCACAGGATTTGTGAGGCACACGCCCACCAAGCTGCGTGCACCAGCCTACAGTTTCCGGGGGGCCCCCATGCTCCTGGCAGAGAACTGCTCCCCAGGGCCCCGCTACAGTGTGAACCCCAAGATACTGAGGACGGGCAAGGACCTTGGCCCTGCCTACTCCATCCTGGGGCGCTATCGCACCAAGACCACCACGACCCCTGGCCCTGGTAAGGGACTCCGGGGCCCCCGCAGCCCTGCCCAACCCTGCCAACGGCCACTGTGTGTCCTGTTACGGCGAGGCAATAAGGGAACACAGGCGTCCTGGGCCTCCTGTCCCCTCATCTGCCCCACAAGGGACACCAGCAGGCCCGAGGCAGCGTAGGGGACCCTCTAGCCCAATTCTGACCCGAGCTTTTCTTGGCCTGAGTCCCGGCACCAGGACCACGACAGAGCCTGCCCTTTTCCCTCCAAAGCTGCTGCTGTCCCCTTATTCCTGCAGCCCCAGACACCCCCGACCAACCTCGGGCACCATCTGTACGGGGGCCGGGAAGCCCTGCACCTGCAGTGTTGGGGGATTTCCTTGACCCCCTGGGCCGGATCCGCAGCCTGTCTGCATGGTCCTTTCCCTCCCAGCACACCCTCCCCTCCTTTCCCGAGCCAGGTGACTACTTTCCAGAGAAATCTAGCAAGCACGTGTTTGACTCAGCACCCAGCCACTCCATTTCCGCCCGGACCAAGACCTTTCGAGTGGACAGCACCCCAGGTGTGCAGGAGCCCTGGCAGCCAACATCCGGCTGGGCTGGGGACGCTGGCAAGGGCGCCGGAGGGGGGGCGCGGGGACAGGGCAGCCTGATGGCCGCTCTCCTGGAGGCAAAAGGCCCCAGGGAAGGAGCCAGTGCAGAGTCTGGATGCAGGCTTCTGTCCAGCCTGAGACTCAATGCCCGTGCGCCCCGCAGGCCCGGCCGCTTACATGCTGCCTGTGGTGATGGGGCCCCACACTGTCGGCAAGGCCTCCCAGCCCTCCTTCTCCATCAAGGGTCGCAGCAAGCTGGGCAGCTTCAGTGATGACCTGCACAAGGCAAGGGTCCCCCTGCCAGGGCACAGCACTGTTCATCCCCCAGGGGTGGCCCCTCTGGCCCCGTCCCCCAGGTCCCACCAGACAGAAGCCGGTCAGCTCTTCATCCTCTGGGCCCTGCCACATGCCTGGCGCCACCCTGTCGCACCCCCACCCACACACACCCCAGGTTCCAGTCTAGGGGTGAGGAGAGGCAGACAGTGGACAGGGGTAGAGAGGCTGATAGTGCGGAGGAGGGTTGAGCAGGGGAGTGGCCTTTGCTGCAGGGAGAACAAGGAGCAGCCTTTGATAAAGCAGCATGCAGGAAGATGGGAAGAAGAAAAGCTGTGAGATATTTGGGGGAGGAGGGCTCCAGCTGCAGAAATAGCCAGTGCAAAGGCCCTGGGGTGGGCATGTGCCCTGGAGCTTGAGGAGCCTGGGGAGAAGGCCAAGGTGGCATCCCAGCACTGCTGACCTTGCCCACCCATCCCATGGCCATCAAGTACCACAGGACAGAGTCCCAGCTGGAAAGGGGCTTCTCTGGCACACACCAAAGCGACCAGCCTGGGACTGGCACACACAGGGGTATCTTTTCCAGAGCGAGGCTGCCGTGGAAGGGCCACGTCCCACACAGAAGAGGTCATCCCCACAGGATGACTATTCTGTGGAGACGACAGGGACCCCTGACACACAGACACACAGTGGCTCAAGCGAGAAGCCCACGGCCCGATGTTGGCACCACCCCCCCTCCCGCCAGGAGTAGCATGCCTGGGCAGGCTGAGGCTCTCTGAGCGTCTTTCGCCTCCTAGACCCCAGGTCCTGCAGCCTACCGCCAGACGGACGTGCAGGTGACCAAGCCCAAGGCTCCACAGTACACCATGGCAGCCCGAGCGGAGCCCCCAGGGGACAAGACCCTCAAGCCGGGACCAGGAGCCCACAGTCCTGAGAAGGTCCAGGAAGAACACGGCCCAGAGGGGTGGGGGCACAGCCTGGGGAGCAGGGACCACAGGCCAGAATGGTTGGGTTACTGGGGACACAACCCCGGGGTGGGGGGGTTTGCAGGGGTACGGCCTGGGGGGGCACAGGCGAGAGGACTTGAGTAGCTGGGGAGCACGCCCAGAGTGGGTGTGGCGGGGAAGGGCCTGTGGGGGTCCCAGTGGCCATGCAGCCCTAGCACGCTAGGCATCCGGGGCACACCACTGCCCCAGGGTCAGGTTCTGCCTCCCCAGAAACCAGGGGCAGTTAGTGTGCTGAGCACTCACCATGCACCAGCCTCAGTGTTTAAACCCGGAGGCGTGGACTCGCTGCCGGTCACCTTGGCCCAGGCTCAGGAGGGACAGTGAAGCTACTGCCAGCAGCTCAAGCCCCGGGGACGGGGACGGTGGAGCCTGTCGGGCGGCGCAGGAATGCCAACTCTTCTCACAGCCTCTCCTCTCCCAGGTGACAGTGACCAAGCCCTGCGCCCCTGTCGTCACCTTCGGTATCAAACATTCCGACTACATGACACCCCTGGTGGTGGATGTGGAATAGCCCCGGGCCCACCCAAGCGGGCTGCCCAGAGCCTCCGCACAGCACAGCCCCCGCCGGAGACGCCCTGGGTGTGGCCTCTGGGTGTGGGCTCGGGACACTGCCTCCACCAGGTGGGCTTGCGGCCTGCAGGGCAGAGCGCGCTCGTTTGGACAGTCGTGACCAGTTCCTTTTTCTATGCTTTCCCATTTGCTTATCTTGTTTCCTGCTGTGCCCAGATATTTAATAAATCACAGACTGCATTAGTGACGAACTGGTCTTGGCTGTAGAATCAAGCTTTCCCAGAAAAGGGGCTCCTGCCTCAGTGGCTGGGTCCTCTCCTGGCTCCCAGGGACTGGGGTCTGAGCAGAGAGGGGGGCTTGGGACCCTTGGACCCCGTGCCACGCCTGCCCTCCTAGTTCTGCCTCCGGCCTGTACTTCACATCTCGTCCTACACTCCGAGGATGGTCACACCGGCACCTGTCTCCTTCCGAGGGGCCTCCTCCCTGCGTGACAGACCCCCCCCCCCCGCCGTGAGCTCTGTGCCCCACCCCTGAATCTGGACTAGAATCCGTGCCCACCCTCAAGGAAGCAGTACTGCATGACCTGAGGCTAGGCTGTAGGACCCACAAAGGAGACAGCCCCTCTGTGGAGCAGAGGCAGCCCCTTCCCTTTGCTCCCTCCAGCACCAGCCACCGCGGCGGGGGCGCGTGCTCAGCGCTCGGTGAGGCCGCGGCATCCGGGCGGCCAGCACGCCACCCTCAGCCCGCAGGCACCTGAGCAAGCCTTCAGAGGACAACAGCCCCAGGCTCCGTCTGCCAGCCGAGGCCTTAATGTTCTAGGCGGAGGGCCATCCCCACCATGCCCGCCTTGAATGCCAACCACCCTAACCGTGAGACAGGAATTACTGTAGTTGCGACTAAGGTTTCGGGTGATCTGTGAAGAGCAACGGCAACACAGGAAGCACGAGGATGTGGGCTGGGAAGGGGGAATCTGCGTGAGGCCAAAGCCAGGCGTCTCCAGAGGCTACCCGGAGCGCAAGGCCAGGCCTTGGGCAGTGGAGTGCGGACTTCACCGCAGCCCTGGGGAAAGGTCACTGTGAAAACCGCAGGGCGGACACCCCCCACCTGCCGTCCCTGTGAGCCCGCCAGCCGTAGCGGAACGAAGCACAGTATGGCTGCTGCCCCTCACCCCTCACTCTGCTGCCCCTCACCACATGAGGCTGTGTTCTGAGCTCCTCACATTTATTCATTTAACCCTTGGGGGTGAGTTACACAAACTCGGCAGAGAAAGTGACAAGCCTGGGACCACCCGCCTGAGGTGGGGGTGGGAGGGACACGGTAGAACCAGAGAGGGCAGGATGTGGGGTCCAGACCACCAGCGTCCATGGCCAGTCTGTGGACCAGGGTCAGCTCCAGATGAAACGCTCAAGCACCCAAGAAAATGAGGACACCCAAAGACTGTTTACTTCATCACGAAGCTGTTTATTCCAGGTTTCTATGGTTAAAAGTCTTGTCCTTGAATTGTGGGACAGAGCCTGGCAGTGTGTGTCCTCGCTTGGCACAGGCTGGGCCCCGAGGTCCTCTTTCTTTCAGCGGCGGCAGGGACCACCGTGAGCAGACGGCACAGCAGTAACGTGAGCGCCGCAGACGGGGCAGGAGGGCGGAAGGCCGCACAGGACGCGGCGGAGCTGCCACGCCCCCACCGTGGAATCCATCCCGATACCACCAGAATGAGAAACGGAAAGGTAAACCAGAAGGAACTAAAACCCAGACCCCCAAATAGCGGGAAGGGCCACAAAGAGCTGTGGAAGCGGGGGTGGGGAGGCAGATGGGGCTTTAGGAGAGGACACAGCAGCCTGAGGTCTCGGGGGACAGCAGAAAGCCCCCGTCAAGACTACCCAAAACACAAAATCTAGCCCGCATCGAACCCATAGCGTGGTGCAGCTCCCACAGCTGAGCCACGTCATCAGGAAGAGAGCTCAGCGGCACAGGCCTGGGCAGGGACGCAGCGTGTGGGTGCAAATAGAGACACTACAAAGGCCTAGTACGCTTGGTGGCCGACCAGTGGCCATGCCCCCGTGGCAAGCCTTAACATGAGATCGCTAACTCAAAGCCACAGTGCGTGGGGACTGGGGAGGGAGGCAGGACCACGGGGGCCTGAGAAGGAATGTCAAGGTGTCAGGGAAAACAGCAAAGCCCCCCAGACAAGGAGGCAGGTAAGCTGACCTCCCCGCATGAGAACGAGCACCCGGAGGGGCCGGGGCAAGTCAGAACAGAGCACTCGGGAGGAGGAAAGTAGGCTCCCCTCCTCTGGGAGGCTGAGTGGCCCAGCAGGTACAATGGAGAAGGGTGCTACGGTGACCATGTGAGGAGAGGCCAGGCCTGTGGGGCGGACAAGGGACAGGAATAGCAGAAGGGAGAGCAGGGAGCCGGGGCAGTGAAAGTGAGGTGACTGGAGCCGAGGTGCAGTCACTGTGTGGCAGTCACACAGGGGACTGCACAGCGGGCAGTGTGGGGCAGCGCCAACAGTCCTCTGGGAGTCAGGGGAGTGACCGGGCAGGCAGGACACGGCAACAAGGACAGAGAAGAACGCACAGCTGACCGATCGCTTCTCACGTGTGCTTATGCACAATGAGGGCGCCGACACCGCACCACGGGGTAGGAAGCCTGTGGCCCAGCTGGGCCTGTGTTTCTGTGTTTCTGTCTGTGTGAACATGGGGCCGGCCAAGCGGGCAGGGAGGGCCCAGGGAGAGGCACGCACGGAGGGCAGTCTGCAGAGGCTGGTGGAGGGACTCAGTTCCCTCAGTAAGGGTTGCTCACTGTCGAAGGGCCTCACGTGGTGGAGGGGAAGCTGCCCGCTGACCCTCAAAGTGACCCGCACATCCTACGGAGAAAACCCTTGTAGGGAAGCCTCCTGTCTTGACCCACAGAACGCCTCCCCCCAACACACACCCTGCCTGACTCCGAGATGCCAGAGGGAACTGCTTCTAGACGTCTGGTCTCCCGGAAATCACGGTCTGGTGTTGGCCAGACCGTGAACCCTGAGAAAACGGGACTTTCTGCCCACCGACACAAGACTGTGAGATCCAGAAGGATCAGAGCCCGGTGCCTCCAGTCGAGGTTGCAGACCACTTCCTCATCCACAACACCCTGCCCCGCCCTGAGGCTGACCGGCCCTTGCCCAGCAGCCCAGCTGAGCTGCCACGTCTAGCCCCCAACAGTAGTGGCCATCTCTGAGCTGAGGCGATGGTGCTCCAACTTCACCACCAAACCCCCCTTCCTGTGTCGGCACCTCAGGCACCAGACGTGGCCTTACCCAGAGATGTGGATGGGGCAGGGCCCCAAGATGTCAAAGCCCCAAGGGATAAGGGAAGGGCTGCTGGCCACAGGTAGCCGTGTCCCGGATTCCCACAGGCTCTGCTCACGCCTGACTGCCCTCTCACACCCACAGCAGCACAGGTGGGTGGGCGTTGGTTTCCGCAAGAGAGAGAGACCCTTACGGGCATGGGGCCAGCCAGCATGAGCTCACTCGGTCAGAGGCAGCCGGGAACTCCGGCCACCCAGGAAGAAAATCCCCAAGCCACGACCATCGTTTCAAAGGAGTGTTCTGTAGGTGGGTCCTCTGGAGCCCAGGACACCAGGCAGGGGAAGGCCCCGGTTGCCCCAGGCACCCACAGAAGTCAGCTCCTCGTGGCTCAAGTCCTTGCCCTTGACAGGAGATAGGAGAGGATGAAGAAGGCCACGATGAGGCCCACGGCCATACCACACAGAAGCTTCCGGTTGTCCCGCCCAGACCTTGCCATTGTGGAAAAGCGCTTCACGCTCCCCGTGAGCAGGCCTGTCATGCTTGTGAAATCCGAGTCCTGAGGGAGGAATCCCAGCAAGGTCACACAGGGGCAGCACCTCCACGACTGCCACGCAGGGGCCACGAGCAACACCAGGGGCCGGCACAGCAGGCAGCACGGGGCAGAGCTGACCCCGATGCCCGTGCACACTGCAGACCCTTACCATGCTGTCCAGGTACCGGTTCTGGTCTTCTGCGTCCCTATCGATGTCCAGGGCCAGCTGGTCAGGACACAGAGGGGACAAGGTCAGGCCAGAGAAGGCACACTGCATGGCACCTGACCCCCCAGGAGACCAGCAGACCCTGCCAACAACTCTGCCAGGCACAGTGCCACCAGCAGAGATCAGGAGATCCAGGTGCCCCCTGGACCTCACAGATGAGTGCTGCCGTGGAGAAGACAGGAAGATGGGAGCTGCCTGAAACCCTTCCCAGCCGCGACCCTCCCTCTGGTCCCCACTCCGGAGTGCCAGGTGGACATGAGGCAGCACCACCACTGACCGATTTGAGCCTGGTGACCTTGGACGCCAAGCTGTCGGCCATCCGCTTATTCTCCCGGTCTAGAATCTCCTCCACCGCGGCGGGGCTCTGGGCTGTGGGAAGGGAGAGTCAGCGGGGGCACGTATACCTGTGAGCCCAGCCCTGGACCGTGCCCCTCAGCCCTTTGTGCCCCAGGGCGCTCACTGCAGCGCTATCCAACAAGCTGGAAGTCTCAGGGGACGGGGCTCCCGGCTGTCACGCAGGTCCAACCCTCAGCCGGGGTCAGGCGCAGGGGCCTCACCAGACAGGCTCGTGTGAGCGCCTGCCCTGTGAGCAGGCCGCCGGTGAACACAGCCAAGCCACGACGGGCAGGTGCCCCAAAGGCTTCAGTCCTACCGGCACTTTCGGAGACTGTGACAGAACCTGTCCGCTCCCTCCACAGGCGTCACCAGGATACAGGGGACCCGTCCTCCGAAAAACAACTAACTCTGGCTCTCGGGGGACGCCGCAGAAGGGGCCCTGCAGGGACGACCTGTGCGCTGGGTCCGGAGCAGCCGACCAGCGACCGAGGAGGAACAACGGGGAGGAGAGCTCCGCGACACCCAAGAACGGGCTGAGGTCCACTGAGGTCTGCGCTCCTCTGCACCCCACACCCTACGTGGCACCCGGAGCACGGTCCGTGCTGAGCCCTGACACGGGACTAGTGCGAGGCCTGGGAATTCCGAATTCCTGTCCCCTCAGGTGGTCAGAACCGCCTCCCCCGCGGCCCGGACGGCTCGGCGGGCCGGACCCGGCCGCGGCACAGCCCCACGAGTCACCGGGGGCGCACCGCGCAGAAAGGGACGCCGACGCCCTCCGAACCGCTCCGCGCTCGCCCAACCGCGCAGTCCCAGCGGCCCGGCGACACGGGCGCCGGCGGCCCGCTCCCCGGGTGAGAACAGGGGCTCTCCGGCCGCCAAGCCCCCTCTCCCAGCGCCAGCTTCCGGGGCCCGTGGACGGGCGGCCGCGCCGCCATCCGACTGGCTCCCCGCGCTCACCACGAGCCCAGTCCGCCATCGCGCCCGACCACGGCCCCCGCGGACGTGGCGCAGTCCCGGGAAGGACCCTCCGACCCCGCCGCTTCCGCTCGGGCCGCCGACTTCCTGCCGGAGTCCGGCCCACGTCCGGTCGGGGGGGAGGGCGGGCCGTGGGTGCTTTCCCTGCCAATGACGGCGCGGGGGCGTGGACAGACACCTCTACCGGCCAATCGCGCGGAAGACGAAGTCCGGTCCTACCCGCGAGCCCTCCCGGACCCCTGCGCCGCGAGGGAGGCTGGATAGGGGTCGCCGCGGGCGCTCGCCCCCGCCCAGGCTGCGGTGCGCATCGAGGCCGCGGCCGCTGCTTGTGGCACGAGGTGGAGACCAGTGCCGGCCACGGCGAGCGCCGCCGAAGATGCAGGGGTGACGCGTTCTGCAGGAAAACGAAGCCAGACGGGGGTGGGCGTGCGGGGACGGGAAGAGCCAGGGCTTCCTGCCGCCGCACTCGGCACCGGGAGTGGGGCTGGCGCGGCGCCGACGGCCACAGGGGCTTGTTGCACGGTGCATGCCGACGCGCCGTGCCGTGGAGCGCTCCCGACAGCGTGCGGACGCCGGAGCGTCCATCTCGCTGCCTTTCGGAAGAGGACACAGGCCGGGCCACCCTGCGCCTGGGCTGCACACCCGGGACGCTGCGGCGCACGGTCAGGCTTTGCCTTCAACCTGACCCCTCCGCACTCTCCGCCTTCGTGGAGCTTGCAGGGACGTGTTCTCTCGCCCACCGCGGCCATCCCCATCTCGGAACCGGCCGCTCCTTTTGCTCTGAATGACCTTCCCCCAGATCCCTTCCTTTCGCGCGTCTCCGCAGAGATGGCGCGGACTCGACCCGGACCCCTCTGCGGCCCACCGCGAGTCCCAGATGTCCGTGTTCCCTCGTCTTCCCTTTCGGGACACGAGCCCTGCGAACGCAGCGAGCTGGCCCTCAGCAGGCCCTCAAGCCCCCGCTGAACACGCCGAGGGGTCCGGGGCTGCAGAGTCCTTCCCGCCTCGGCGCTGCGCATCAAGAGGGCCGCGGGAGGGCGGCGCGGCGGGCTAGGGTCCTGGCCTGCGGGCAGCTCCGGCCCAAGAAGCAGGGATCCCTAGGAGGGTCGGGGGCGACTGGGCCCCCAGGTCTAACAGTCACCCAGTAAGACCTTTGAAAACCCCGCCGACCCGCCGGCCGAACCAAGCTCCAGTCAGCTGACCCAGCTCGCCACCTTAAGGAGCCCGCGGCCCTCGCCCCGCCCCGCGGCGCCTCACGGCGCGCACAGTCCCCGCCTCCGCCGCGCGGCGCACCCAGTCCCGGCGTCCCCCGCGCGCAGCCCTGGACCTGCCCTGCCCTGCGGCGCGGCACGCCCGGTCCCGGCGTCCTCCGCGCGCAGCCCTCGCCCCGCCCAGCGGCGCGGCGCGGCGCACCCAGTCCCGGCGTCCCCCGCGCGCAGCCCTGGCCCCGCCCCGCGGGGCGGTGCGCACGCTCCCGGCTTCCCCCGCGCGCCGGGGCAGGGCGGGGCGGCTGGACTCCGCCGGCCGCCGGTGAGCGAAGTCTCTCCCGCCTGCCCGGCGCGGGAGCGCGCGGGCGCCATGGAGCCCCGGGTGGTTGCGGATGCTGTGGAGGCGGGGGAGGAGGACGTGGTTATGGAGGCTCTGCGCACGTACAACCGGGAGGTGAGCGAGGGCCGCGAACGGGGTCCTTGCCGGGGAGGGGCGGGGCGGGGCCCGCGTCGTGGCCGGCCCTGAGCGTGTGTGCGCGGCGAGGGGCGGGCGGCGGGGCGCGCGCCGCGCCGTGAGGAGTTACGGGGAGAGGCTGGGTGCACGCCCCGAGGGCCGGTGTGCGCTGTCGGCCCGGGGGGCCTGTGCCCTCACGCCGCCACCCGCTGAGCGCCCGCGTCTCCCCGCAGAACTCCCAGAGCTTCACGTTTGAGGACGCCCAGCAGGAGGACCGGAAGGTGGGTGCGGACCGGGGGGAAGGGGCAGGCGCGGGTGGCCCGGGGAAGGGGCCTGCTGCAGCCGCGCTTCTCCCTGCCCGCAGAGGCTGGCGGAGCTGCTGGGCTCGGTCCTGGAGCGGGGCCTGCCGCCCTCCCGCCGTGTCACCTGGCTGCAGAGCATCCGCATCCTGTCCCGGGACCGCAGCTGCCTGGACCCCTTCACCAGCCGCCAGAGCCTGCAGGCCCTCGCCGGCTATGCTGGCATCGCCTTGGAGGAGTCGGTCCCCGAGCCTCTGGACATGGACGTTGTACTCGAGTCCCTCAAGTGCCTGTGCAACCTCGTGCTCAGCAGCCCCGCGGCACAGGTGCTGGCGGCAGAGGCCCGCCTGGTGGTGAGGCTGGCAGAGCGCGTGGGGCTGGGCCACCAGACCAGCTTCCCGCACGACGTCCAGTTCTTTGACTTGCGCCTCCTGTTCTTGCTCACGGCACTTCGCACGGACGTGCGGCAGCAGCTGTTTCAGGACCTGCAGGGGGTGCGCCTGCTGACTGACGCGCTGGAGCTGACCCTGGGACTGATCCCCGAGGAGAGCCCGCCGGAGCTCCTTCCTCCCCAGGAGACCGAGCGGGCCATGGAGATCCTCAAAGTGCTGTTCAACATCACCTTTGATTCCATCAAGAGAGAGGTGGACGAGGTGAGGACGGACCTGAACCCACAGGGCTTCACCGTGTGGGTGCTTCCTGGCTCTGTTTGCCTGGAGGGCACCTGCCGGTTTCCGGGTATCTGATGGGGAGAGGACGGGTGGAGTTCTCAGCCTGTCTGGAGGAGGCGAGGAGATGCACATTTTGGGCAGAGGGCCCGAAGAACGTTTCTAAGAGAGATGGAGTACGTGTGGCTGTGTGGCTCCTGCAGCCTGGCAGGAGGGCGTTTGGGACACAGAGAGGCCGTGAGCGTGGGGCTGGAGTGCACTGTGTCTTTGTCCTTAGAGGACTTACACTGGACTGAGGAAATGTCGTCAGGGTGTGTAGAAGAGGACAAGGGGTGAGGTGTGCAGGAGAGGAGAGTCGTGGTCTGTGCACATGACCCCGGAGTGGGGCTTCCTCTCACGGGAACCCCTTTCTCTTCGGTCAGGAAGATGCTGCCCGTTATCGGCACTTGGGGACCATCCTGCGGCACTGTGTGATGGTCGCTGCTGCTGGAGACCGCACGGAGGAGTTCCACGGGTGAGGGGGGGCCTGTTAGATGGAAGGGAGGTGTGCTCATGTCTGCCAAGCGGTTCCCAGCCCTGGCTGGGACCGACGTCAGCATGTGGCCAGGACAAGGGGTACGGATCTGAGGATGGCAATGTCTCTCTGGAAGCGGAGTAGTAGTGACTAATGGTGCTGTGCTCACCTCCTGCGTGCTTCCTCCTCTCCGTCTTCGTGACCTGTGCCTAGGCAGGTTCTAGTTTTCCAGAGATGGTCTGCGGTGCTTCAGCCCAGACGGAGCCTGGCAGGGAGGGCATCTGCAGACAGTGCCCCCTTCCTTAGGAGCTCACCCCACCGAGTGGAAACACTTCCGTGGTCAGTCCTGCCCTCAGTTCTGGCCTCTGGTTCCGGTCGCCAAGCCTCCAGTCACTAGTTCCTCCCATGTGTGGCCTCTGCGGGGGCATCAAGGGTTGTACCTATGCTGGGGATCGGACTCAGCAAGCTCTCCTCCCCATCTGTCCTCAGGCACGCGGTGAACCTCCTGGGGAACTTGCCCCTTAAGTGTCTGGATGTTCTCCTTACCCTGGAGCCACGCGAAGGCTCCCTGGAGTTCCTCGGAGCTAACATGGATGTGATTCGTGTTCTCCTCAGCTTCCTGGAGAAGCGTCTGCACCAGGTGGGCAGAGGGACCTGATGTGGGGGGTCCTCAGTGGCTCTGACCTTCCCAGGCAGCCATGGTCGCTGCTTTAACAGTCCACATTGCAAAGTGGAGATCAGCCTGGCGGGGTGATTCGGGTGATTTCTGCGGCTGCTCTGTGGTCCAGCTTGGCAGACTCTGAGAAACGTGGGCGCGCGTGTGCGTGGACACACACTCTCTCTTTGTCTCTCACATGTGCGCAGACACACACATGCGTTCTTGGCGGGGTTTTTTTTTTTTTTTTCTTTTGGTTATCGTAATGAGTTTTCTAAGTCAAACAAAGAACTTACTTTTTACAGCTTTTTGTGGATGTCTTTTGAGTCCTTGCTTGTGGCTTAAGAGTCTTGTTGTTGCTATATTCAGCAGCTCTTGGGAACGAGTGTCAGTTGTGTCTTGGCATCCCTGAGGGGACCTAGAGGCATCTTGAGCCAGCGGCTCCTGCACCCAGGACATTGGCTGGCCAGACCTCTAACCAGCTCCTCTGGGAGCTTGCAGACATCACGCAGGCTGCAGGTCGCACTGCAGTGAGACTGGGTGGACCCCTTGGGAATCCATGTTGCTCACGCGTGCTGTGAGCTCAGTCACGTGCATCGAATGTGATGTCTGTGACTGTCCCTACCACTTCTGCGGCTAGGCTCGGGATCCAGGGAGGTAAGTGGGGGGAGGCCAGGAGCTCTTTGCTGTCTGAGTCTGTGAAGCCCACAGAGGAGGGATTTTTGTTGTGTTTTGGCCACTATTTTTTGAGGACAGGTCGTGTGTCCTTGGTGTGCTAAAGGCCACGAACAACTTTGGTGTAAGGTAAGGAGAGTAGCGTAGCTGAGTGACTTGTTCAAGTCGCAGAGCACACATGAGCACTTCTCAGTTAAGTTCCCGTCGTGGCCCTTTTGAAGCTCACACAGATCCGCACTGCCCATTCCCGGCCCCTCAGCTGACTGACCGTGGCAAGGCCTCTTCCTGAATGTCTCCTGCCAGGACTAGGCCTTTGGGGCGGGGGCGGGGTGTGTGTGTGTGTGTGTGTGTGTGTGTGTGTGTGTGTGTATCAGTCACCACCCCACCCCCGACCTCAAGTCAGGTAGGGGCACAGCCCCAGTGACAGAGGTTCTTTTGCAGACGCACAGGCTAAAGGAGAGCGTGGCCCCCGTGCTGAGCGTGCTGACGGAGTGTGCCCGCGTGCACCGGCCCGCCAGGAAGTTCCTGAAAGCACAGGTATGGGCAGGGCCGGGGGGTGGAGCTGGGCCCCCCGATCACAGACCCCAGCCTCTGCAGGCCCAGGCTGCCTCCCCAGGTGCTGCCCCCGCTGCGGGACGTGAGGACCCGGCCCGAGGTTGGTGAGTTGTTGCGGAACAAGCTCGTTCGCCTCATGACACACCTGGACACCGATGTGAAGAGAGTGGCCGCCGAGTTCCTGTTTGTCCTGTGCTCAGAGAGTGGTGAGTGCTGGGATCCAGCCCCCCGCCTGTCCCTCCCAGCCACCTTCACACACTGACCTCTCCCCTGCCCCTCAGTGCCCCGGTTCATCAAGTACACGGGCTACGGGAATGCCGCCGGCCTCCTGGCTGCCAGGGGCCTCATGGCGGGGGGCCGGCCTGAGGGCCAGTACTCGGAGGACGAGGACACGGATACGGATGAGTACAAGGAAGCCAAGGCCAGGTGTGTGCCCCTACACCCTTGGCTCCCTCACTCAGCCTGGTCCCTGTTCCCACAGCCAGATGGAGCCAGGGGCGGGTGGGACCGGAAAACAGGTGGGCAGGACGTTGCGAGTTAGGCACTGATTCCATAAGTGATACACCCTGACGTCAGGACGTTTTGTTGAGAACATGGACTGAAGGTGGCTGGGCAGTTGGGGGACCAGGAGATCCGGGTGGTAG
The DNA here is from genome assembly GCF_963455335.1 of Martes martes. Classification (NCBI taxonomy): domain Eukaryota; kingdom Metazoa; phylum Chordata; class Mammalia; order Carnivora; family Mustelidae; genus Martes; species Martes martes. The sequence continues at coordinate 50,841 of NW_027666371.1, read as the reverse complement.
GAGCTGGTCCACTGCTGCTCCTGGAGGGAGGCTTCCTGCCGCCCCCAGGAGAATGAGTTTCTTGCCAGTCCAGGCCCAAGCAGAACGTGTGGGACTCCACCCACCCCATGCAGCGGCCTCCTGTCCTAGAGAGTCACTAATGCGTTCCCTGCACCCCCTCCCCTGGGAAGCAGCATAAACCCAGTGACCGGGAGGGTGGAGGAAAAGCCGCCCAACCCCATGGAGGGCATGACGGAGGAGCAGAAGGAGCATGAGGCCATGAAGCTGGTGAACATGTTTGACAAGCTCTCCAGGTACGTGGTGAGGCAAGGAGGGGCCCACGGCTGGGAGAAGGGAGAATAGGACTCCAGGCCTGTGTCCAGTCTTGTGAGCCCCAAGAGGTGGGGTCAGAGGTGGGCTTAGGCAAGGCTGCATTCCTGATGTTTCAAACAAAGGAAATGCCCCAGGAAAGCCTTAGACTTGAGATTGGTGGTGTTTGTTTCATAGGGGATGAAAATTGAGATCTGGAGAAATTAAGACTAAGGTCCCAAAGCCACTGGGTCCTAGTTGGGATTCCCCAGTAAATGGCAACAGCCCGGTGGAGCACTAGGAAGTAGTCAGGGTGAGCACGACTTCCCCGCCCTCTGCCAGGCCCCTTCCCCACCTCACCGTGCTGTTCTCACAGGCACAGAGTCATCCAGCCCATGGGGATGAGTCCCCGGGGTCAGCTGACCTCCCTGCAGGATGCCATTTGCGAGACCCTGGAGGGGCAGCTCTCTTCGGAACCCGACTCTGACCCTGACTGAGGACAGCAGTCTTCTGTTCTCCCTTCAGAACTGGTGCTGCCTCCGGAGATGTCTTGGGACCGCGACCCGGGGAAGCCACGTCCCTCTCTCCAGCTTGGAGAACCCTTGCTCTTTACTTCCCAAGTTCTGTTAATGATTTGTCTCTGGTCCAATTTCTTATCTTTAGGACTATGAGGGCCTTGTCCCCCTGTAACTCTGGGAACTCAGCCTTGATTCCCACAGATGCAGTAGTCTTGCGTGTGCCGAGAGGATGTGTGCAGAGGCTGCTGCCTGGGGACAGGCTGAGCGTGGGCACACACAAGCATGTCCAGGTCTGGCAGGCTTTCCCAGAGCTTCCAAGCCAAGCAAGCGCTGCGGTTCACAGGAAAAGAACTGGCTAGAGCTGTACTAATGTCAGAAACGTATTTACAAGGTACGCTCTGCTCTTCCCGTCCCCACTGAGCTCAGGACTGGTAGCCTCTTACGCATCCGTGGTCCTCGCTCAGCTGTCTGCTGTAGTGTCCACAGCGCCCAAGCTCTCACTGGTTGTGACGGTGGACTCCTGACCTTCCCACTGGTGTAGACCATAAATATATGAAGGGAAGTGTACCTCCTAAGTACCTCCTAAGCCCTAAGTTTGGATTTCTGTCACCTGCCACAAAATGTCACATGTCACAGAAAACATCATCTTGGAATAAAGAGTTTCAAGCAAGAGCGTGTGTATTGGGTTTTCAGAATTTGGCCCTTTTCCTAGACCGTTAGTCCTGTTCTCTGGTCTCGAGGAGTCCCCAGATCCCCTCTGAGTTTGTCTGTTACATGTGCCACGGGTGGGGAAACCATGCCTAGAAGGAGGGACCACACACAAGGTAGGAGCCAGGGATCAGCAAGGTGGGCCTGGGGGTGCTGTCCAAGCTGGGCCTGGGGCCACCCCAGCAGAAGGAGCCTGTGCAGGAAGTATGGGCAGGCCAGAGGCAAGCCGAGGTTTCTAAGTGAGTAGCGCCTTCCGCAGCACAGAGGTTAATTTGGGAGCATTACTGGGAAGGTCTTGCGGGGCAGAGTGGGGACTGGGGTGCTGGTTAGCTGCCAGAGCAGAAGAGTTTCGGGGGGAGAGGCTGAGGCAAGCGGCATCAGGGTAGAGCGGAGGGGGCGCGATGGCGAGGGGTGCTGGGGCTCCATGGGAAACAGCACTAGGCCCCTCTCCAGGGTGGAGCCGGGGGCGTGTTCTCCATCCTTGGGTTATTCCATTGTGGGGAATGTCCATGCTCGCCCAAGGTCCCCATTCCACATCATTAACACTTGCATTCCTTTGAGGAAACCAAAGAGTTTATTTCATGCCAGAAATGAACAAAGTTTCTCCAACTAACAATAACCCTACTAAGAAGGCCAGCGTGCTACAGGACTCGATTCTATTACTTGGGACCCAGGACCACGCCTTGGGAGTGGCTGTGGCCCCTCTGCCCCAGACAGTCTAAGGGACAGAGATGCTGAGCCTGCCCTTCAGACGGAGACCCAGACACAGAGCAGATCCGGTCTGGGCGTCCTGTTGGTCCGTTGGGGTTCCAGAGGGTCACTGTCAGGAGAAAGCTTTTTTCCAGCATCAAGAGCTTCAGCAGACTGAAGAGTCAAACCACAGAAAAGCGCCGGGCAGCTTGGCGCCCGCAACTGGGGTGGCCCACAGCCGGAGCATGACATGACCCACTGGCACGGAGCTCAGGACCCGGGCGGCCTCACCCTCTTCCTTAGGCCGCAGGTTCTGGTTCAGCCAAGACTCTTTGCTCAGAGGTGGGCAGGGACTTCTTGGAACCATTTCCGGTCCCAGAAGGGGAGGGGGGACCCACCATCACTCTATCTTGTCCTGTCCACGGAGCTGGAACAGAGGAGAAAGGGAATCAGACCCACAGACCTCAGGGCCTGGGTTCAAACTATTTCATAAAATAAAAGCTTTTCTGCCTCTGCCGATGGTGCTGTTGAGCCCAAGTAACATGATGCCCGCAGGGCGAATCCAGGTGGCCAGCCAGGTGAGATGTGCTAAAGCTCAATGCTCAGAAACGGCACTACTGGGGAAGGTGACTCCAGGACAGACTGCAGCTCCTCCCCCGACACTGACTTCTGGGTAGCAGCTCTTTCATTATATACATAAACCCCTAACACCGGAACCCACCTTATGTAAATTTCCATAAGACTGTAAAATTGCCCAAGTCAAATCCTGTAGGACAGCTTCCAAAAAATCCCAGGGGGTCACATGACTCAGTCTTGTATGGAAAAAGGATATCAGATCCACGAAGCTGCCAGGCGGATCCGACCAAGCCACTTACCGCCTCTTCTCTTGATGTGGAAAGTCCAGGCTTCCGTGCTACCTGCCTTGTCTACTTCCACAAAACCACCCAGCGGCCGAACTTTGACATTTACAATGAGATAAGGGGCGGTATCAGCCTACATCTTAGCCATTAGAGCCAAACTCTGGAAAGGAGAGCCAGAAAAAGCAGTGGCCACAATGTCTAAGATGTGTGGAAACAGCACGAAGCCTCCTGGCCTCAATAAGCCTCAAATTCTTCTTTCTTTGGTTCAACATGGTAAGGAACCAGGCTGCAGCCAGAGGCTGGGGGCTTTGGTCAGTCCCCACCCAACAGCCCTGAGCCCTGAGGCACTCACAGCTGAAGGGCGAGGCTTTCCCAAGACCTCAGCCCCAGGGCCGCGTCACATGATCCTTTTGGAGACAACTGGACTCGAGGTACTCAAGGCTGCCTCCTTTAGACAACAGGCACTCACACCAGGGCCACACATGCTTAACTGACTCTCACAGGAAACTTCACCTGGAACAGGTTTGACACCTCGAGAGCATCAGGGGTCTTTGGCTTTCTACCCTCAGGAGGTCGTCACAGGCCAGCAGCCCTTGCACTGACCACCTCCTGAAAGCATCCCGAGGTTGGGCTTCGTCCCATACCAGCACACCAGTTCAGCTCCTCAAAGTTCATCTCAGAATCGCACCTGAGCCTAGAGCTGTTGATGCTGCTTTATTTAGGGGACAAAAGGCAAGGCTGCAGTGAGCGCCGCCCAGTCCGCCTGGACCAAGTCGCAGCTCTGCGACTGTCTTCATCTCCACCCGGTGATGATGAGTCACAGAAGGCCCCAGACAGTGGCCGGGACAGGAGTAATAGCCAATATCCGCTATGTCTGTCCCTTTTCAGCCAGCCAGAACTCCAAATCAGGCGGACCCAGACCCCTGGGCAGTGAGGAAGACAGCCCTTCTTCAGAGGACCTGCTTGACGGTCCGTACCTTCTCCGTCTCCTGCTGGACAAGCTCCTGCAACTCTTCCGTCCAGCCCAGAAGCTCCACCAGCCTTTCCACGCCTTGAACCACATCCCCCAGCTGGACCACATCCGTGCCGCGAGGACGCCAGGCAAAGGGCCCCACCAAGTCCCGGTTGATGAGCAGTCGGGGCACCGAGCTCCGCACGGCCTCAGACAAGCTGGCAAAAGGTTCTACCTGAAAAATCGCCCACACGTGAGGAGCACAGTGCCCACCCTCCAAGCCTCCCAGGATACTGCATGCCACAGCCTGAGCCTTTGAGAGGGCAGCTCAGACTGCCGTGAGGCCTTGGACACAGTGAAAACACACCACTGTCCCACCTCGTCCAGTCGTGCGGTCTGCTCGGTCTCAGGGCCTGGGCTCCTCCCTTCTTGTGCCTCCCTGGCCCACGTCTTTCTGCTTCCCACACGTTCTGGCCTCCGCAGGTCTCCCTGCCCAGGTGCATCTGGGCTCCAGCACCTGTACCCACTCTTACCTGTCCTGCCCCATCACACACCGTCTCCTCCCAGCAGCATCTCGCCTGTCCGCTCCCTCTCCCTGGGAGCAAACGCCTGGGCCCACAGGGGGCTCCTGGGCGGCCCACAGGGGTGGGTGCCCCACCTCTCCCCAGTCTCCACCATCCAGACCTCCTAACTCGGTACCTCTGGGCTTCTTCATCCAGCTCCCAAGTGAAATTTCCAATCACGAGTAATAATACAAGAAACAGATGAAATAAATGGCATTGACACTAGCTCATTATCTGGTAGGAAAATACTCAATTCCTGCTTTCACTGAAAAAATTTCAAATGAGTGATTTAAATGTACACAGAACAGTTCTTCAAGGGAATTTAGGTTTCATAAGGAAAGACAGAGAACTTTTTAGGCCTGATAAGTCAGATAAGGCCAAGTATCACATTATTATCTACATAAAAATATGATGTAGAAAAATAATTTTTAAACCTCATTACCATAAACTGCAAACATACAACATGGGACAGTTTCTATTTCTGATTGCTAAACTAATTTATAAACACTTTATATAATTTATGGCTTTATATGTTAATTTATGAACAGACTAAGAAAACAGCCCAATGAAAAATGAGCAAGAGGTATAAATATGTAACCCAAAGAAAACACAGTGGTTAGCACGAAAAGATGAACTTCACTCTTTACTACGGAAATGTTAGTTCTCCCTCCCCTCTCTCTCTCTTTCCTCCTCTCTCACACACACATTTATTTCTAACCAATCAGACGGATAACAACTTAAAGATAGATTTTTAAAAAAAACACTTAAAGACAGATAACGTTTGGTGTTGCTGAGGATGTGGGAAACGGCCTCTCCTCCACGGCTGGTGGCAATGTACCTAGTGTAGCTTTTTGGAAAGTAACTTCTCAATATTAACTGAAGTGCTCACATGAATGTGCAAACGTGTACACACAACCACTCACTACAGTATTATTCTGAATATAAGATCCTACACCATTTGTTTCTGCTGTCCATCAATAGAACGTTACTTAAATAAATTGTTACACATCCATCATCCCTCATCTTAAAACTCTTGGGGCTCGATGTGTTCCAGAGTTCAGACTATTTCAGATTTTAGAAAGCACCTTATGCTTGACACGCGTCCCCCTCAGTGGGACCCAGAGGGTTGGTCTGTAATCAAGTGTGTTACTGTTTCTTCCACGTGGCACAGGAGATAAAGTCTGAGCAACACTGCAGACTCCTTGGTGCCCGTGGATAAGAACTCTGCTTGGGGGTCCCAGCGGGGACCACATACCCGCACCTGACCGAGGAGGTCTCTGCGCACAGTGTTGCCCCGCCTCTGCTGAGAGCCCACATCTGTGCAGCAGAGAAGCCTGTGAGGACAAGCAAACCACCGGAGGGACTCTCTGCTTCACTCCCCATGTCTGTATAATGTGGGAGCATATGGTACTTTTATAACCAGAGAAAAAGGCTATTTTCATTTCACTTAAAAAATAGAGGACTGGCGGTCCCAGTGTCCACTGCTGGTGGCCAGCACAGGGCGGCGGCCAGACTCCGCACCACCCACCGCTAACTACTACTGCCCCCGGCCCTCTGCCCCCCACCTAGCTCCCCCTTCCATCCAGGCCCAGTATGGGCATCACAGGTCTGACACAGCACTCGAGTCAGTGTGTCTGGGGGCAAGTTCCCCAACCTGCCCACTTGGCGTCTCACTCTCAGGAAACCAGCTCTGTTCTTGCAGTCTCACTCAGGTCACAACCCTGGAGCCCTGCGGGCGTCCACGCTCTCCCACCCACCATTCCTTCACACACCTGGGCTCTGACGCCTTCTGCAGTGTCCCTGGCCAGCCGCCATCACCACCCGGCCTGCCACCTGTGGGGTCTCTGCCAGCTCTGCCCACCACGGCACCCGCGGGGTCAGGAGGTCAGACCTTGTCCCTACTGCCTTCTGATCACTCACTGCCTGTGGCCACGGGCCACTGTGTGGTGGTGTCTGCTGCCAGACCTCTGCTGACGCATGCATCTCCTGGCCTCAGCTCCAGGCTCACCTTCCCGACACGGCCACACAAGCCAACCATGCTGATATTACACACAGTTCACAGCCCTTCCCAGCTTTCCCATCCCACCTGTCATTTCTCCTCTCTCACACTGCCACCTAACACCGTCCCTTGCTTGCAACGTCCTACTGTGTCTGTCCAAAGCCCTAGCACAGGGCCGGCCCACAGCAGGCACATCTGCTGAAGAAGCGCACCGGATTCGAGGCCTCTGGGCTGGTGGGAGCTCTGAGCACAGGCCTTCCTGGCCCTGGTGCCCTGTGGTGCCGACATCTAGTCAGGCAGAGCTCGGTGCAGGGGCTCATTTATTGCTCTTGTAACGTCCTTCACAAAGTCCTGAGCTTCAGGTCCAGATGGAGAACAGCTTCTGGAATGTGCTCATGGGTGTGTCCCAGGCACCTCACACACACGTGCAGAACTGAGCTCGGCAGCCCCCTCACATACCTCCTTACCAACCAATGGCCCAAGTGCCCACAGACAGAGCCAAACCACTCCCTCTCCTGTCCCCAAGTCCTTCTGCTTGCCCTCTCTCATAGTCACGTGGTCTGAATGTGCCCATAGCTCTGACTTCGTGAGCACCAGGCTCCTGGACATCTTGCTTCAAGCCCCAGTCCCCAACAGTCTCTGGGACACTGCGGGGCACCAGCCATGTCCCCAGTTCAACCCCTTCAAGTCCATCAATGCTTCTAGCACAAAATCGGCCTCTGCAATACGGCCTGGCAAGTCTGTCCTGCTCTACTCCTCCACATCCCTCCCTTCTCCCTTCTGCTCACACACAGTGCCCCACCCACACTGGCAGCACCCCCGAAGCTGAGTGTCCTCCCTCCTCCCCATTCTGCCCAGACCGCCGCTCCCTAGGCCAGGAATACCTCTGCTTCCTCACCAGCCGGCCCTCCTCGCCTTCCCAAGTCAGGACGCCAGAAGGCTCCGAGAGCACCTGGTGCCCTCCCCAGCCGCCCCACCTCCTGGGCCCCATCCTTCCAGTCTCCCCCACCACACACACACACGCGCGCACACACACTTCAGTCCACCTCTGGACCTGCTGACAAACCTCCAAGGAGGTCCCAAGGATGAGCAGCAGATCCGCCATAGGGAAATCAACCACATGCAGCAGGAACCTCTGGGGAAGCGCCTCCCCAAAGAACACGATGTCGGGTTTCACGATGCCAGTGCAGACCGGGCAGCGGGGAATCCTGTCCACGGACACGTCAGCCTGTGTAACACACACAGAAAATGGGCCAAAGACGATGTCACAACACACTTTAAAAGCTGGCTCTCTCGGGGTGCCTGGGTGGCTCAGTGGGTTAAGCCTCTGCCTTTGGCTCAGGTCATGATCCCAGGGTCCTGGGATCAAGTCCTGCATGGGGCTCTCTGCTCAGCAGGGAACTTCCTCCCCCCCCCCACTGCCCCCCCCACCCCTCTGCCTACTTGTGATCTCTCTGTCAAATAAATAAATAAAATCTTAGAAAAAAGATTTTATTTAATTTTTAGACAGACAGAGATCACAGGTAGGCAAAGAGGCAGGCAGAGAGAGAGGGAGAAACAGACTCCCTGCTGAGCAGAGCCCGATGTAGGGCTCGATCCCAGGACCCTGAGATCATGACCCGAGCCAAAGGCAGAGGCTTAACCCACTGAGCCACCCAGGCGCCCCTAAATAAAATCTTTAAAAAAAAAAAAAAGTTGGCTCTTAATATCGAGGAAAACAGAATGAGAGAGAGAGAGAGGCAAACCAAGAAACACTGTTAACTAACAACATGAGAACAAACTCATGGCGACTAGAGGGGAGGGGGCACGGGATGGGCTGATTGGGGGATGGGGACTGAGGAGGGCACTGCTGTGACGAGCACCGGGGGACATACGGACGTGTGAGTCACTAAACTGTACACCTGAAACAAACACAACAGTGTATGTTACATAATTAGGACTTAAGTAAAAACTTAGGAAAAAAAAAAAAGATCGCCTTTACTAAGAAATTTTCAAACATTCACAATAACTGAATAATGAACCCAGCTTTGGCATTTATTGACATTTTGCCCATTTTGATTCACAGAGCACCCTAAAACTGGGGGCCAGGTGGAGTATTCGAGAGCGGGTCCTGAAGGCACAGGACATGCCGCACGTGTCACATGAAGCTATGCACCTGGGGCGGTTATCAGAGCCGTTGAGATGCCAAGGAAATACTCAGTAGATGACACAGCCCTCAGGAGGTACTCTACAGGCATGTGGCCTCCACTAGGCATAATTCAATGTGAAAGGTGATATAGAATTTGTCCCTGACTTTAGCTAAAGCGATCATGACATCGTCCTAGGCCTGGCAGACATTCAGGCTGAAGCTCTAAGGACCACTACTACAGACCACTTCCCCGCAGGCCATGGGGAGGTGGACACAAACCATCACTACGCCCTAAAATGCCTGCGTTGATGTGCTGGGCTGGGTTTCAGAAGAGGCAGCCTAAGAAAGAGGACACCAGTTTCCTAAGACAAACCTTCCTGGCCTCAGCTTAGCAAGCTGAGCCCAGCCAGAACCAGCAGAGACAGCCGACCCAAGAGAGTCTACGCAAAGACTTCAGATACTATCAGACACAGATTAAGGCGAAATTGTGTTCAGTGCTTTAAAACAAAATAAGACAGCTTTGAAGCATCTGATGGGGGTAGAAAACTATAAAAAATAATGTAGTGGATTTGAAAAAGAACCAAAGAGAACTCCCAGTAATAAGAAGTACCAAAAATTAGGAAAGCACTTGTGATGAGCACTGGGTACTGTAGGTAGATGATGAATCACTAAATTGTACCCCTAAAACCACTACTACACTATATATTAACTAACTAGTTTTTAAATAAAAATGTGGAAGAAAAAAATGGGGCCAGTAATTCAGACCTGGGAATGAGCCTACTGCTGATTGAGGTTTTGCATCTCATTAAATCTTTTCCAAACAAACAAACAAAAAGTAAGAAGAATTAGCACTCAGTGGAAGAGCTTTACTCTGAACAACAGAATAGAAGGTTGATAAACTGGAGAACAGATCAAAAGACATTATTCACAATACAGCACAGAGAAGAAAGCCAGAACACATATAAAAGCCACAGTGGGAGCCTGAGAAGGTCTCATGGAAGTTTAAGCTCCACAAGGGAGGAGAGGGAGTGGGAGAGGCATTAGAGGCAATGGCCAAGGGTCTTTCTAGCAATGATGAAAGGTCTCAAACCACAGATTCAGAAAGCCCTACAAATTTACAGCAGAATAAGTAAACAAAAGGAAATCCATAAGGAGACAAACCATGATAAAAGTGCAAAACTCCAAAGACAGAGAGAAGAGGTTACAAAGGTGCAAAGAACAGTGGCAGACTGATCCTAAGTTTATACAGAAAGACCAGAATGCCCAACACACAGAATGACAGAGAAGACGTCAAGACTTAGTATAAAGGGGCGCCTGGGTGGCTCAGTGGGTTAAAGCCTCTGCCTTCCGCTCAGGTCATGATCCCAGGGTCCTGGGATCAAGCCCCACATCAGGCTCTCTGCTCAGCAGGGAGCCTGCTTCCCTTCCGCTCTCTCTGCCTGACTCTCTGCCTACTTGTGATCTCTGTCTGATAATCTTTGGAAAAAAAAAAAAAAAAGACTTAGTATAAAAAGCTACAGGACTCGGGACTGTGGCATGACTGTAAGAACAGGTGAAAATACCAGTGGGACACAACAGAGAGCCTAGAAGTAGACTTGCACAGTCAACTGATCTTTGACAAAGGACCAAATCTCATCTCTTCAACAAATGGTGCCGGACGTTATGAAAATTAATAAAGGGAGACCTTGCTAATGTGGATTCAGGAGGCTGGAAGGAACCCTACTACTCACCACCAATCACATGAAGAATTGTGAATTACAGACCCAACAGAAGAACCCTCAACAGCAAAGAACCATCAAGGCAGGTCCCAACAGGGGAAGATGTGTACCACCGTCTACAACAAATCAACCATCCCAGTGACAGCTAGCAAGACACCATCTTTCCCCTGAACTGCTTCTCCGGCCCCTCCCAACTCCCTCCCTCCTCTCCATCAAATGTTCCTTTCCTTTGTTTTTTGGACTTGCCTAGTTTTGCTGTAGCTTGCTTGTCCCAAAATGCATTTTTCTACTGTTCCTGAATAAGTCCATTTTGCTGAAGGCAGTTTTGCTTTTAAGGAAAACATGACTTGGTGTCAGAAGTGGGATGCAGGCGCTGCCCCAGAGGTTCTGAGGCTGCGAGCAAACAGGTGCCCCACAGACCCAGTCGGGCTCTCAGCTTTCTCACCGACCCTGGGGTCGGGGCGAGCTCTCTCCTGGGCTGTGTTTTGAGCTCTCCAGGCTTCATTCGAGACCTTTAGACGGCATTGTCCTTTCTCCCAGTCCTCGCTTGACCTTGGGTCTGACTCCTTCCTAGAGCCAGGCTGCTCCTACGGGAACTGGACTGTTTGGAAAGTTTTCTCTTCCCTCTAGGGAAAAGCCTCTCGGAAAGGGGGTCCCGGGGGTCCAATGCTTCAAGGACACCACTGCCCCCACACTCCCACACTTCTGGGGCCCCAGCTTGCCCTAGGTTTCAAAACTGTGCTCCCTCCTCACGTGCATTCTTAACTCAATGGACGGACTCCACCAAAAGTAATTTACGACTTCGATGGCCATGATGGGGAACGCGCCATCTCCCCAAATTCACTCTTCTCACAACTGAATCGGACAGCTGTGTTACTTTAGTTGGTACCTTGAGGCTTCCGAACATTTTAAGGTTCAAAGTTTGCTCCCCTCTTTGGTTCGTTAACTTAGAAACAGCATTTTCCAAAGAGGCAAACCACTGAAAGAAGTCCACGCAGCCTCTGAGGCCAGCCCTCCCCACCTCCTTTGTCTCCCACGGGCCTTGCGCTCCGGCCCCGCCTCTGGAGCCGTTTTCCTCTTCCCTCCGCACAGTCCCCACCTCCCTTCTACCCACCGCTCGTTCTAACCCTCCGCTGAGCCTCCCTTTACCTCCAGACCTCTCCCCACCCGCCTCCTCCGTCTCCTGAACCTGTTCATACCTGCCACTTCTGAAGCTCACTCTGCTGGGGCCCAGGTGAACACCAGGCTGCTCGTGTTGCCTGGACCAAGGCTGAATTTCGAGCCATACTGCAAGAGTGTCCTAAAGTGACTGAGGACCCCCGGAATTTGCTGAAGAACGGAACGCGGTCGTTCAAACTTACTGATCTGATTTCTCAGATTTATGTCGATCGGTCCATATGCTTGTCGGTGAGGGTCAGGCCAAACGCTGGATAAAACCAGCCCAATGAGAGCATCCTGAAAGGGATTTAGAGAAACAGATGCCTGAGTTTGGGCAAAGTACCAGAACACTCGCTGGAAATCTCCAGATGTTGGGGAAGGTCATCAAAGAGATGTGACCCCCAGTTGACCTGTGACCTGGACCCCAGCACTTGGAAGCTCCTCACTCCGTTCCTGCATCCTCGGATCGTGGGTTCCTTTTGTGTGGAACAGCAGAGGCTGCTCCAAGGACACGGCCTTGAGAAGGTGATGTGGTGTGGTGTTGAGAACACGTGCAGAGTAGACAGGGCTGAGCCCAGTTACAGCCTCTTCATACATTTTTTAAGATTTGGAGTCGGATGTGGGGATCCAGCCGTCCCACTGCTGCCCAGGACAAGCCTTGTATGTCCGTTCCCTTGATGATTAGAACGGACACCCACGAACCTGGAGTGGCCGCCTCCTCAGTCTATCCCTGCCCTCCGCCAATGGGGGCAGATTTTGGGTCGCACCCGGGAGCTCCCGAGAGGGCTGCAAGCAGCATCGAGCAGTTACAGGACCCTTTTCTGAGCCTGCTGACTGGAACAGACTCAGGCTTGCTCAGAGAAGCCTGATGAACCTGTTCATGACCATCACGATCGACTCCACATTGTCTTCAAAGAAAATTCTTCCTCTAGGTGCTAAATCCACCCAGGTAGCCTTTAACTGCATTACTAAGGAGCTGAACCATCATCTTATAGGAAACCTTGTCCACTGCGGACTTAGTTAATTCGGAAAACCAGCTCGCTGGCATCCTAGATGACTCACCTCAAAGAAAGACCACGACCACTCTCAATTTTCACCTCCAGCAAATGTCGGCCCCTAAACAACCAGCCCCCCAGCCCTTTGTTTCCGCTGCCATTACAAAGGGCCAGGGCAAGAGCTGGCAATGACTCTTCAGAGGTAACACCAAAGGCACAATTCATGGAAGAACAGTATGTTAGACCTCATTAAAATTAAAAACCCTGCTCTGTGAAAGACACTGTCGAGAAAGTGGGAAGACAATATTTATGGAAGACATCTGATAAAGGACTGTTATCCATAATACGAAAAAAGTTCTTGAAACTCCACAATAAGAAAATGAGCAACTGAATTAAAAAATCGGCCAAAGACCCGAATAGACAGCTCGCCAGCGAAGATGTACAGACAGCAAATGAGCATCTAAAAAGCTTCTCCACATAGCGTGTCCTCATGGAACTGTACACGAGAGCAAACAGGACCCCCATCCGCCTACCACCACGGCCAAAGTCTAGAACACGGACAACACCAAACGCTGCTCCCACTCGCTGCCGGCAGAAATGCAAAGTGGGGCAGCCACGTCGGAAGGCACTAAACACGCTCTCACTTGGTATTTACCAAAAGCGCCGAAAACTCACGTCCACACAAAAACCTGCGTGGGGAGGTTTACAGCAGCTTTGCTCATAATTGCCAAAACACGGAAGCAGCCAAGATGCCCTTCAGTCGATGAGCAGATAACTGTTGTCCATTCGGACAAGGGAATATTATTTAGCACTCAGAAGCAGTGGTCTGCGAAGCCACGAAAAGACAGGAGGAACCTTAAAGGCATCTAAGTGAAGGAAGTCGGACTGAAAAGGCTGCACGTATATGAATCCAGCTCTGAACTTCTGGAAAAGGGCCAGTGTTCGCCAGGGGTTGTCGGGGGGGTTGACCGGTTGGGGGTACAGAGCTTTCCTCTGCGGTGATGAAAATGTTCTGGAATCAGAGAGAGGCAGTGGTGGCACGACACTGGGAATATGTCAAGTGCCAACAAACTGTGCACTGTCAGATGTTCATCGGACAGTTCTGTGAAACTGACCTCATTAAAAAATAAAAGACAGGGTCCTAACCCTCAGCAATACTTCAGAGTTTCATCTTTATTTAAGATTCTCCAGTCTATCCTGTTCTGCCTGAAGAAACCCATCCTACAGAACTACCCCCAGAGGGACACAAGATACAAGCACAAGTGTCATGGATGCATTATCCCTAATAGCAAAAATCACAAACATCAGGAAATACCCCACAGTAGGTAAAGGGCTAAATTTAATATAAGTCCCTAAAAACAGCAAGCAGACTGTACTTACTGACACAAGATACCCATAAAGTTTTGTTCTATAACAAAGCAGTTCGTAGAATATTAAACTTAACAACCCTATTACTGGGGTGCCTGCGTGCTTCAGTCAGTTAAGTGTCTGACTCTTGGTTTCAGCTCGGGTCATAATCTCAGGGTCATGGAATCGAGCCCCACATTGGGCTCTGCCTTCAGTGGAGAGTCTGCTTAAGATTCTCCCTCCCTCTGCCACCCCCCACCCACTCGCGCGCTCTCCTTCTCTTTCTCAAATAAATAAATTTTTAAAATTCTTAGTAATCCTATTACTAAAAACAGTATAGTCACTCTGTGGTGTAGGTCCACGGATACGGCCAAGTACATTTATGTATGCTTTTTTTTTTTTTTTAAGGCTTGGAGCATTATACCTCAAACTGTTACAAGTGGGCTATAGGTTGAAGGGAGATACATTTTCCCCTACACATTTCTTATGTTTTACAAGTGTGTATTACTTTTCCAATTTAAAAATAAAGAAAAACGTTTCACACCATTCCTGTTGTCCTTCCAAGATGATGCTTATAAAATGCCACTTTTCCGATCACTCCCACCACGAAGTGCAGGAGAGAGAGAAGGGGCAGCAGGACAACTCACCCAAATGTCCTTCCCCGGAGAGGGCCTTCGGCAGACGGTGCACGTGGCAGAGGCAAAGGATCCATGAGCTTCAACCAGCTTCGAGGCAGGGATGCCAGACACTGAAATGCAAACCACAGCTAAGAGCCACCAGCTCCAGGGTGAGCTCTCAGCCAGGAGGCCCCTGCCAGAGTCCCAGCCCTCAGTGCAAGCCTGGGGTCGCCGCCTCCACCACCTGAAGATAACGTCCCCCTGAGCGGAGTAAGCGCGAGGATGAGGGCTCCCAGGTGGAGCCAAATCATGGTTAAACAAAGCCTGTCAACAAGTTTGGTGTAAGTGCAGATAAAATTACATTTGATACCTAGGAAAACATTTTCTACTCTACAGACACCAAGGAAAAGTGAAAAAACTCTATAGGGGTGTCTGGATGGCTCAGTCATTGAGCAACTGACTCTTGATTTCGCCTCAGGCCGCGGTCTCAGGGTCATGGGATCGAGCCCCGAGGCAGGCAGGCCCCACGCTCAGACGAGGGTCTGCTGGAGCTGCTCTCTCTCCCTCTCCCTCTGCTCCCCCCTCCACAGGCACAGGCGTGCATGCTCTCACTCTCTCTCAAATAAATAAATCTTAAAATTAAAAACAAAAGAAAAGCTACATAAAGACAATAGGTTTCAAAAAAATGTAAGAACTGCAGAGCACCACCAACGCCACCCCACCCCGCCCCTCTCTGTCTTCTCCACACCGGGAGCAGCTCTCCCGCCACAGCCACTCATCCTGTGAAAAGGACACCTGTGCAAAGTTCGTCCCCACCCTCTTCCTGGCCAGGAGCGCCTGCCAGCTGTTGAGCCCGCCACTGTCTGCGTGGGCACTAAACCCCCCGGGACGCTGACAGAGAAGAGCCTCAGCGCCACAGCCCTGACCTCACTTCGTCCCCCCGCAGCTTCTGAACCCTCGCCGTCTCACGGGACATCCACGCGGCGGCTGAGGCTCCCACGTAGGGGCGGCCGGCTCTGGGGCTCAAGCGGGGCTGCGCTCGGAAGCCTCATCCCTGGCTGCGCCAGGAAGCCTTCTCCGAAGCGACAGCTCTTCCCCCACACCGTTCTGGGCTTTGCCCTCTCAGAGGGATGGGGCTCCCCCGCCGGACAGCGGCCTTTCTCATCCTCTTCGCCATGTGAAGGAGCCGTCTCCACCTCCCGTAGGTTTTTCTCCCGTGTCTTGTCTGCCCTGTATGTTCCTTCTCCTAACCCTCCGCAGGCAGCCTGGGGAAAGTGGTTGGCTCGGGGTTTGACAGAGGGAAGACTGTAATACTCTAATAAAGACTGTAATAAATACTGTACTAACAAGGGGAGAAAACTGTAGAAAAACAGAGGTAACTTATTATGACAGTTACCCGTTCCCACTGTCAGCTTCTGAGCTGCGACGGGCAGACAGTCCCAGCTGCGAGTGGCTTCCTACCGTCCCCATTATTGTCCTAAATCTCCATATGCGAAAGCCCACGGCCACACGCTCCCACCTTCCCACAAGGCCTGTCCTGCTGCAGCTCCAGAAGGAGAGGTCATCCCCACGGGTGTTCATGGCCGCTAAGCGCAGTCCAGGCCACTCCGTTTTTCAAACCACCAGGTGTCTGCGGCCCAGCCGAGCTGCTGCCGGCTCACAGCACCCATCGGCGCCGCTGCCATAAGAGAGAGGCTCAGCCAGTGCCTCTCACGACGCACAGTCGGCGTCAGGACCATCCGCGAGTCACCGTTAAGGTCCGCTAGCGGGGCAGGCAGGACATCACTAGACAGAGTCTGATAATACTAAGGCATTAGTGGTCATCTCTTTGTGACAGTGACATCGTAGTTATGTTTTAAAAGTCTTTTTCTTCTCCAGATACCCAGTGAAGTACTTACGGGTTGTTTACAGGTTAAGTTTATGACATCACGGACAGACGCGCTTCCACATAACCAGGGCTGAGAGAGGTGGTGGGGGCAGCAAGACACAGACAAAGGAAGGACTGGCTATGACGAGGGCGTGAGGGCTCACCACAGTCCTCTACTTGTATGTGCTCGAAAAAGTTCATAATAAATTTCTTAAAAAAGAAATCATTATATCAGATTAGCTAAACTAGAAGCTCCCAATGTCAACTTCAACTCTTTCCAAAACTCACAGGCCAGCCAGTAGGCCAGGACATCGGGTCCACCAAAGAGATCTCCACAGTGACTCTTAAACACACGGGGGACTTTTTGTCAGGGACAAAGGCGTAACTAGTGGGCTTGAAATCAGAGGACGGGGTAAGCACTGCCTAGAAGCAGGTGACCAGGCGGCGACAGGAGGAGGGCTCACCTCTCTCCAGCCCATCGATGTTCTGTGTGTAGAGGCGCAGAAGAAGGCCCTTGTCGTGGAGCATTCGGAGGAAGTAGTGTATGACGTTGGGTCTGTAGTTCCTGAGGTACAGCTCCTTGGCCAAAGTGAAAAAGGGCTTGGGGTTGTGAGAGAAGAAAGCGAGCTCGAAAACAGCCTCGGGGTATGGGAGGTCGTACTGCTGCAGGTTGCTGTAGAGGCCGCTCCCCGGAGACCTGCAAAAAGGAGCAAGAAGCTCTGAGCCCAGAGCAAGACGGTGGGGCCAGGAGGCAGCCCAGGTGCCCAGGGAAGAACCGGGCGCTGCAGGGCACCTGAAGTCCGGAATGCCGCTGGGTGTACTGATGCCGGCCCCCACCATGACCACCACCCTCTGGCAGGCTCTGGCTTGGATCAGCTCCGCTATATCCTGCAGAAAAAGCTTCTCCTTCTTACTGCTGCCTCCTCTTCCAAAGATGCTCGAGGCACTAGCGGAAAAAGATACGGGTCTCCTTCCACCTGTGATGCTGACAGAAAAGGAGAGTGGCCGGGTGACTAGGGACAGGTAAGCTCGTGCTAGCCCTCCCGCCACGCCCACCACGGAGACCGATTATACACTTCCCTCTCCTCCCCCCAGATGACCGCCCTTCTCACCACGGATGACTACTGGGCTACAAGAGAAAGAAGTCTCAACTCAGAAATCAAAACATATTTGGGAGCAAAAAATTCAAGTCAGTTGGAACTGTGCAAACAAGGAACGTACAGTCTCTTAATTCTGCTATCCAGTGTGAGTGCGAAGAGCACAGGGTCCACATCAGAGGTGTGGGAGCTGTGTGGGGTTCTGGGTGTGCTCTCTGCAGAGGCATACACTTAGCACACCCGGGTGTGACAGACGGGCAGTGACACTTAAAGAAAGCCAAACGTCTCAGACTTTACACCAAAAACGATCAGGAGAAAAAGTGGGTTCTGGAGACCATTCCAGAAAGAAACACTCACGCCCTGACTGCTAAGGCTCCACACTGCCTTACTGCCTTACTGCCTTCAAGTAGAAACTTGATCTTCAATGTTCGCCACCGCTGGTACTATGAAGCAGCCGAAGGAATCCCACAACCAAGACAAGGCAGTGGGTGGGGGCTGGGGCCCCCTGGGGTGCTCAGTCAGTGGGTGTCTGCCTGAAGCTCATGTCACTATCTCTGGGTCCTGGGATCGGGCCCCACATCAGGCTCCCTGCTCAGCAGGGAGTCTGCTTCTCTCTCTCTGCCCTTCTCCCTGCTTGTGCTCTTTTTTCTCACTCTCTCTCAAATAAATAGATAATTAAAAAAAAAAAAAAAAAGACAAGGCAGTGGGTAGACTCAGCTCAGGCTCTCTGAGAAACACTGGTAGGCTTCTCGAGTCACCCCCAGAAGCCAGGAGCCGAGACACTCCCATGGCTGAGTGCTAGGGATGCAGGATGATCTTCCATCGGAAAAAAAGTGAGACACAAGGTACGAGTCATGAGCTTCCGCAGAGCCTCAGGACTTAGAAAATGACCCAACACCCAGGAAAGCAACAGGCAGAAACAAAAGCAGTGCGAGTAACACCAAGCGCACAGCACCCCCTGAAAGTGAGTCCGCAGCCGTGGGAGGCAGGGCACCAGAGCCTCACCTCCTGTGGGCCTGGGAATACTTCCTAGGTTCACTGATCTGCTGTTGGGGCCCCTGTGCAGCATCTAACCAGGCTGCACGACTCCCTCATCTCCTGGCATCATGCTGGCAACTCACCCAGGGTTCAGGACTGCCAGCCCCACTGCACCGGGCGCCATTCTCACACCCCAAAGACGGGTGGCCACCATGTCCGTTCTTCCAGGGGAAGGCCCTTGATGACCCTCCCCCAGGACGTCTCTGACTTCAGTATAGAAACTCCTCCACCCTGACGGGAAAAGAGATTCAACAAAAGGAACTTACAACCCTCCTCACATGAGTGATGAATCTAAAATGAATACAGACATAAAAACAGGAGACGGGGAGCATTTCCTTTACTCATTTGTGATTTAGGCAAGAAATAAGCATCATCCCCAAAGCACGTCGTCATACAAATCCGAACAATTCGGGAGCACGAATCTTCTAGAAGGATGACTCTGTTTTTTGTGTTCTTTCGCTCCTTACAAAACCAACACTGCCCACTCTCTGCACCGACCCCTCCATGGGACACACTGGCAGTGAGGGTCCCCAGAAGCTCTCTGCTCCCCATCCCAGCACAGCGTGTCCCACCCCAGTGACAATTTCAAGCCCCACCCTGCCCTCTTATATACCCCCGCTTTCAGCCAAGCAAAAGGACTGCCTGGCTCTTGTGTATGTCCTACCCCAGCTTCCTCTGCCTTAAAGACCTTTCTCCACCTCAGCATGTCCAGGTCTCCCACAGTCAAGGCCAGGACTTCATGAAGCCACCTCCTTCATGAAGCCACTGCTGAACCCCAGTGAACAATCACTTTGTGCTCGTTTGATTCCCTGCTCCTTTTAGGCAGGCTGACAGCCCTCCCCTCCCTGCGGCGACCCCGCACGCCACCTCGCACACTCCACCCTGGGGTCAGGGCCTTGCTTGCGGCTCACAGCCTACTTGCTTGTGTTGTTGCCTCTCCCACCACGTGGAGCATCACCTTGGTTTTTCAAAAGAAGAGATTTCTGAAAGGTATGTACAAAAGAAAGAGGAACATGACAAAGGAAGGTGTATGTGCAGGGCCGAGGGCCTCCAAAGGAGAGTCAGAGCCCTAGGTCACTGCCAGTCTCATCAAGTCACTCTATCACCCTGAGCCTCCGCAGCTAATGCCAAGACCAAGAAATGATTCTTACAGTCTTGCTCAAGAAGACCTACAGCTGTAGACCCTTCCCAGCAGAAAGCACAGGAAATACACACAGCAGGGAAAACAGTGCTTCCCCCTCACCCCCACACTCCTGCAGAGACGCCCACAACCCTGAAGGGAGTTCTGCTGCATCAGAGACTTGTGCAAAAGCACCCGTCAAGCAGTTCTTCTGAGTGTGACGTGATAAGTCTCCAAAGGAAGCTTTCCAGTGAAAACTGGCCAGACGGTCAGGAAGAGAAGAGATGCTCGGGCCGTCCCCACAGCTGGGAATGGCCCCAGGTCCCTCAGCACCTAGAACAACTCTTCCCCTGCGGTCTCCGCCCAACGTTTACTGAGCTCCTCCTACATGCAAGTCATTATGAGAAACACAAAAGGAATTAAAGGGAAGTTGTGATATTGTGATTTATAATAAATGTTTTTGGTCTTCATCCTCCAACCCTTGGAATTTCTAAGAGCCAAGGGCACGACTTTTGTTACCAAGGTTGCTCTCCGTCCTCAGTTCCTGAACTCCCCTCACAGCCATGAAGGTGAAGTGGGGGTCTTGTTCTGCTTAACCAGCCCCTCTCCACCGCATCTGGGTTAATGTTCATGAGGGGACTTTGGGAAGGCCCTAAGGATGGGGGCTGGGTGCCGGGCAGACCAACCGAGACTAGAGGGTCGGAGCCTCCAGAAAACTCAAGAGGAGGGGTGCTCAGAGGGCTTCCCCGTGGGTGAACCACATGCCGGGCCCCTGGGCCCCAAGGTCCGTGAGGCACAAGGGACCAGGACCCTTGCCGACCTCCCCCTCTGCATCTCTGGATCTGGCGGTTCACTCCGTTCCTCGAGCATCCTGTGGACGAAGCCCGTAATCGACTCCGTCAGCCGGTCTCCCGGTTCCGCGAGCCGCTCTCGCAAATGCATGGACCCGGAGGAGGGGATTGTGGGGACCTCCGAGTCTCAGCTGGTCAGCAGCAGCACGGGGGACCGCCGGGCTGCTGTCTCCCCGGGGCCGTCTCGGGGGCCGTCTCGGGCCGGGGGCCTGTCTCGGGGGCCTGTCTCGGGGGCCGTCTCGGGGCCGTCTCGGGGGCCGTCTCGGGCCGGGGGCCTGTCTCGGGGGCCGTCTCGGGCCGGGGGCCTTCGGGTGCTGTCCTCAGGCAGGGGGAGTCAGAATGTGCCGGGACACTGGTCAGTGCAGTAAAGGTTTCTGGAATGAAGGAAAGACCCTCTGGACCTATTAAACTCTTCACCGGTACTTTTAGTACCTGTGTGGGGCGGCATCAAGTCGACGGTTACAATCCGGTACTGGACGTTTCAGTTTCCTAACAACTGTGGGTCTAGAGAGAGTCCCACGTCCAATTCCCAGGCAGTGAGACGGAGCGAAGGCGGCCTAGCCAACGCGCAGCGGAGGCCGGCAGGGGGCGCTCCCCCGCCCGCCACGTCCTCCTCGCAGCCCTCCGCCTTCCCCGCGGGAAGAAGCCGCGGCGTCCATCCGGACCGCCCAGCCAATGAGGGCAGAGTCCAGCCAGGGACCGCACACCTCAGCCAATGAGAGCAGAGCCCAGCCAAGCCACAGCTCAGCCAATGAGAGCCAGTCACAGCTCAGCCAATGAGAGCACAGCCCAGCCAAGGAGAGCGCGGCTCAGCCAACGAGAAGCCAGTACACTTCCAGTTCCCAGTTCATTCCGGAGGCCTGGTCGCGTCTCACGGTCTTCCAAGCCCCACTCCCCTTCCTCTCTGGAAGGGCATTTCTGTCTTCTGTTTATGGAACTTGTCTATGGTTTTGCCATAGCTCTCTCGTCTTGGATTGCACTTTCTGCTCTTCCTGAACACACCCATTTTCTTGGCAAATCAAGTTTTATTTTTAAAGTTAACAGCAAAGATCCCAAAATGTACAATTACTGCCGAGAAGGGCACGAACATAGGCCAGCCAAGTGCGAGCTGCACAGTCCCTGTCGGGGGCAATGAAAACCCACACACCTTTAGACCCAGGCGCTGACCCCAGAGTGAGCACAGACAGCGTCCCTCAGTGTCCCCCGTAATAACCGGATCACAGAGGGTTTCCAGAACAGAACGAGGAAGCACGTTATGAAGCATCAATAGAAGGGAATCCCGTGGCTCGCGCCCAACCTGGGAAGTCGGCGGGGGACCCTCAGTGCCCCGCGGAAACAGGCGGTGACACGGGTCTGAATGGTCAACAACCGCGAGGCCCCGGCTCCACCCAGCCCTGCCCCTGCGGGACCGCAGCGACAGGTCCCTCCCCGCGACTCCAGCCGTTCCCGGTACGGCGAGGCAGGGTCGGGGCAGCGCTTGCTGGGGCGGATGTGGTGGTTCGCAGGAAAACAGTCACGCAAAGAAAAAACGAGAATTCTGCAGGTCCGCATGAACGACCGCGGAAGCACGTACGTTCCGCAAGTGGAGTAGCAGCAGCGAGTGTCGACAGGACACACGAGCGCTGCCCGCACGCGCCCGAAACGTGCAGACGAGAGCCGGGAACCCGCTGCCATGCTGACCTCTGGAATGTCCTTTGAGCTGCAGGAACGGGCACCCCACGTTTCCCGGTTCTGCAGTGTCCCGCGACCACGCAAGGAGAACACCGGACGCCGGCGCCCGCCTCGACCGAACCCCGCCCGCTGCTCAGCCCCAGCAGCGCGGGCGCCCGAGCGCTCGCCTCCCCCGGCCCCGCCCGCCCCGACGCACCCCTGCGGCCGCCCTGCCGCGCCGAGAGGCCCCTCACCTGCCGGGCCCCAGGCTCTGAAGGCGGAAAGCGCAGGCCGAGCCCACCAGGCCATGTCCACTCTCCGCCGCCGCGCGCTCGCGACCTTGTCCCCAAGGGCCACGAGTCCAGCCCAGGTGGACGGACGCCAAGCGGGGGCGGCGTCCCAGCCCCTCGGGGTCCCGCCTCTCGCCCCGGAGACAGGCCCAGGCGCCGGCCCTCGCCTCTCCCACCTCCCCACCCGGTTCAGCCGGGAGGGGGAGGCGAACTCTGCGAGCACTGGCTCCGGCCGCTCACGGCAGTCTCAGTCCGTCCTCGCGAGACCCGGTTCAGACGCTGCTGTCACCACGGTCCCCATCTGAGATGAGAGCCTGCGCGTCACCAGGGCCGAGGCCGCAAAGCTGGCCGGAGGCCGGGCCGGCCCCAGGCCCTCGTACCGTGGAATGGCGCGGCGGAGCGCGCGGGAAATCGGGCGCAAACCCCGGAGCGAGCCTCTTTCGCGGCGCAGGCGCGGTTACCCGGACGACCAGCGCGCGCCGCGGCCGCCCGGGCGCTCCCGGCCTGCCTCGCGCGACGCGGCGCCGGAAGTGAGTGAGCATTTCCGGCGGCCATCCCCGCGGCGAGCCTTTCCGTCGTGCGAGCGGCCCCGGCCTTCTTGCCGTCATGAAGGACGTTCCTGGCTTCTTACAGCAGAGCCAGAGCTCCGGCCCCGGCCAGGCTGCCGTGTGGCACCGTCTGGAGGAGCTCTACACGAAGAAGTGAGCGCGCCGCCGAGGGCCCGGGGCCCAGTGCTGGGAGAGCGGGGCAGAGAGGGCGCCGGGGCCCGGGCGGGCCCTTGAGGGGCCGAGGGTGCTCGGCCCTGAGGGCGGAGAGTGGGCGCAGGCCCGGCCGGAGGTGCCTGAGGGCGGAGAGGGCCGACGGCCCGCGGGGACTGCGGAGCAGAGCCGCAGGCGGAGCGCGGGGGCCCAGGCCTGCTTGGCTTCCTGACCGAGGGGCTGCGGCAGGCTCCCGACTGCAGCCGGACGAGCAAACACGCTTTCCGAGGTCGGGCCGCCGCGCGTCCTGCGTAGCCGGTTCCGGCTCGGCCTCGCCGCCGTGCGGCTGGGTCTGCGCCGTCTTCCGCAGCGGCCGGCCGCGGAGAGACGGGAGCCCCGTGCCGCTGTGTTTCCCCTGTTGCTTCTGCGGCTGTTACACCCTGGGTTTCGGCCGCGCCTGCCCTCGCGCCTGCCTCCCGCTGCGTTCCGTGCTGGGCTTTGCGCGCCTCAGGCCGCGGAGCCCGGGCTTCCTCAGACGCGCGTCGTTGCTACCCCCAGCCGCTCCTCGCGCGCAGAATGACATGCCGGCATTGCCCCGCAGGAGCACGCCTCCCGCGCGACTTCTGCCGGCGGCCTGGCGCTCGGCAGTGGGTACGCGTCGGGTGATGCTCAGCTGCCTTCTGCTGTTAGCGCTTCATTCGCCTTCTTGGAACTCGGACTTTGTTTCCAGCGTCCTGTCACTTTCCGAGAGGGTGGACGCGTCTGCCCGGTTAATGCTTCGTCCACCCCGTTGACAGTGGAGGCGACAAGCTCACTTTAAGCTCCTTCTCTGAGGTAGTGAGTAGAAGGGCCAGGATTTCTGCGTAGCTGCGTGTGATCCCAAATCCTTGTTTTCAGTCCCACCTCAGGGTAAGTCGAGGTCATCTGGAAAGGGTTCTCCGGGAGAAGAGCTCAGGCCTGTTAGCATCCGCTCTAGCTTTCTTCCTGTTACACAGGAGATGCTGTTTGGTGCTTGGTAGGACCGGATACTAGCTTGGGGGTCTGAGGGCCTTATCTTTTTCAGGTTATGGCATCAGCTGACGCTCCAGGTGCTTGATTTTGTGCAGGACCCATGCTTTGCCCAAGGAGATGGCCTCATTAAGGTAAATGATTTGCCACACTAGGTCAGATGGTATAAATGTAAAGGACTTTTAAAAATGGTAGGTGGGCTTCATATTAATGCAGTACAGCTCCTCAGCCGTCGGTGTCAGGTGTCGTGCATGTACTCTTTACAACAACACGGGGAGAGAGCACTGCCGTGACCCTGTTCCTGTGACGTAGAAGCCAACACCAAGAGAGTGAGTAACTTGCCGCAGATCACAGCTAGTAGGTGGCACAAGTAGCTTCAAATACAGTCTGACTTCTTCTGAAGTCGCTGCCTAAAACGCTGTCTTCTAGCCCAGGATGCCCCGTATCTTATTGTTCGTAGACCTTCTTTTTCAGTACTGTACTTTTGGAGACTGCTGCTCA
This sequence comes from Martes martes, assembly GCF_963455335.1. NCBI lineage: Eukaryota > Metazoa > Chordata > Mammalia > Carnivora > Mustelidae > Martes > Martes martes. The sequence goes on along the minus strand of NW_027666371.1, from coordinate 26,180 downwards.
GGTCGGTGGGGGGTGGGCAGGAAATAGTGGAGGATAACCGCAGGGATCTTACAGGTGACGGTCATCACTCCTCCTTCACCCACTGATTCCTGCTTGCTTGCCCAAATGCTTTGTCTTGGGGGGTGTGGAAGGTAGAGCCTCTTTCGTGCTTCACTTGGAGGTGGGGAGGCTTGGAGGGGGGAATCCTCTGTAGTGAGCACTTTTAGAATTTTGTCAACAGGGAAGAAAAACAAAATTCTCTGCTCAAGCCTTCCCCATACTCCCTGCAGACCCCCCCAGTTTGATCACTGGTAGCTTCCTCTTTAAAATCTTTCTTAGAATCTTACTCTTTGATGCCTTTCTCTCAGATTCTGAGTGAATCAGATTTATACCTGCATTGGAGCCCAGCACTAGTTCTTGATGGCTTGAGGTACTCGCCCTGGATACACCACTTTATACGCACCCACAGTGAAGCTTACTCCTGGGGTCCTAAGAGTTTCTTGTGTTTTATACCCACCAGTTCGACATTTTACTACTTCAAAGGAACTTGTATTCATTGGTAAACCTAAAGATTTTGCTGGACACTCTGTCTTCTGGATTATGTGGGAAAATTACAAATTAGAGCTCTCTTAATATTTGCTCCCTAAGGTTCTATGTCATAGCGATGAATAATTCGTGATTCATCTCTGTCCTTTGCTTTCTTGTCTTTAAATCACTTTCTACCCAGAAAATATTCCCTCAACCCACTTGTAACATAACATTTACGCAGGTCAGCAGACTGGTGTTTACTGTTTCAGTGGGCAAGCAAACCTTTAAAAATTGTTGAGACTCGGCCCACAGAACTTTCAGTACATAGTGTTCATGAATCTGAAGTGACCAGTAGTAATTTCGAGTTTCCTTTTCCTTTGGAGGGGTTTTTGCATAAATTATAACAGGTATCAGAAAAGTTGAGAGGGGCACCTGGGTGGCTCAGTGGGTTAAAGCCTCTGCCTTCGGCTCAGGTCATGATCCCAGGGTCCTGGGATCGAGTCTCGCCTCGGGCTCCCTGCTCGGCAGGGAGCCTGCTTCCTCCTCTCGGCCTACTTGTGATCTCTGTCTGTCAAATAAATAAATACAATCTTTAAAAAAAAAAAAAAAGAAAAGTTGAGAATGCTCTGTTACTGAAAAAGATATCTTTGAAATAGTCCTTTGTAATGAAAAAGCCCTTTTATTTAGATGGCTCTCTGCTGGGTACCAGATTATGTATATGACAGAGAGAGCACAAGCAGGGGGAGTGGCAGGCAGAGGGTGAGGGGGAAACAGGCTCTGCATTCTGCGGGGAGCCTGATGCGGGGTTCAGTGCAGGACCTTGGGATCGTGACCTGAGTCAAAGACAGATGCTTAACCGACTGAGCCACCCAGGCGTCCTGTGCTGGTTGCCAGATTTAAATAACTAACTGATGCTTTAGGGGCATTTCTAACCCAGTTTTTTTGAGAAGAAATTGACGTGTAATACTGTATTTACAGTGTACAGTGTGATGATTTGGAGGGGCGGTGCAAAATGGTCACAGTAAGTCTAGTTAACATCCATCTCACAGTTAGACTTTTTTTCTTCCTGTGATGACAACTTTTATGATCTCCTCTCTTAGTGACTTTCAAATATGCAGCACAGTGTTGTTCACTGTAGTCACTGCTGTAGCCTGTCTCTAGGACTTAATTATCTTATGAGAGGACATTTGTATCTTCACCACCTGCAGCCATTTCTTGCACCCCCCATCCCCTGCCTCTGGCAACCACCAGTCTGTTCTCTGTATCTGTGAGTTCAGTTTTTTTAGATTTCACGTGGAACTGAGTCATACAGTATTTGTCCTTCTTTGTCTAACTTCACTAAGCAGAACGCCCTTCGATGTCGTCCGTGCTGTCTTTTTATGGCTAAATGATATCCCACACTCTGTGCGCGCAGACACCACATTTTCTGTCACCGGGACATTTCCCTCTTTCTGTCTTCACATGGCAGAGGAATCGCAGACTCTCCTTATCCAAGTTGACCCTATCTGGATGCTCCCTCTTTGCATTTTGCCCAGTTATCCAGCGATAACCTCAGAGGTCATTGTCCATTCCCCCTCCCTGTGACCAGCGAATCTCTCGGACCCTTCATCTGCCCTCACTGCCGTTACTCCCTCACTCTCCTGTCTTGACTAGTAGCCTCGGCTGGTCTCTGTCCCTCCGTCTGTTCCCTCCCTACCCTCCCCTCCCTGCCTGCAGTCATGCTTATAAAGTAGACGTGTGATCATGTGTTTCCACTGACTCGGGCTTACCTTCAGGACAAGGAAAAGCCCCAGTACCTCCCACCGTCTGTGCCCTTCAGAAGTGCTCCTAAAACACGGTGCAGGGTTTCTTCAGTGCTTTGCACATGTTTGTTCCTGTCCGGAATGTTCTCCCAACTCCATGCCTCCTCTCCAGATTTGTCCAGCTCTCTAATGTTCTTCCTTCCTTAAAACTCAGTTATCACCATTTCTGGAATAACCTTTGAAAACTCTCCTTTTGGTTGATCCACCCATGTGGGGTTTTTTCTTCGACTGTAAACTCATGGTACTCTCGTTTATTTGTTTATAAGTCTGCTCTATTAGGTCAGGAATCCTTGAACGCCAGACTTTCATTTTACATATCCTGTGTCTATAGTATCTAGCAAAGAGTCTGAGTAAGTACTCAAGTGTTTGCTGAATGGCTAATAAATTTGGTCATATAGGCTGCAACCCTCTAAAATCTGAAGGTTACTGAGTCTTTCAAGCTGATAGTCTGTTTTCCTAAAATACTTTGGAGAAAGAATATAGGAATTGGTTTCTCGGAGATTCTTAAAGGTCAGGGGTCTAATTACCAGGAAAAAAAAATCATAGCTTTCTTCAGTAATCCGTTGGTGATTAATAAACCCATATGTGGGTCTCCTGTCATTCCACCACCGTTTCCGCAGTGCCCGCCATGTGGCGGGCCTGGTGGTCATGTTTGATTTTGCAGAATGAAAGACACCCTGTAATTACTCTACATGTTCTGGTTCCACAGCTCTATGAAAACTTCATCAGTGAGTTTGAACACAGGTAAAACACCTTTGTCAGCTTTTGACTTTAAACATGAAAACACTGATGCTTAACGACAATCATAGACTGGTGTTTTTTATTTCAGGGTGAATCCTTTGTCCCTGGTTGAAATCATTCTTCACGTAGTTAGACAGATGACTGGTGAGTCTCACTTTGTGTCATAAAGGAGCAGATCCAAATGGCAATTAAAATGATTTTGAAATACAAGATTATTGAACTTTTACATTTTGAAAGAAAATACCAGATTCTACAATACATTTATGTTATATTTGATGATCTAAACCTAAAGATTATCCCGCCTGTGTTGTGGTTGGTAGGAACTAATCTCTAAGGATACTCTATTGGTGGTTCTTTTGACATTGTTCTTCTGCCTTTTCTAGATCCCAGTGTGGCTCTTACTTTTCTGGAAAAGACTCGAGAAAAGGTAAATAGGAAGTCTGAGTCAAATCTTGAGAACATGTGCGACTCACAGGTTTGTGTCCACACTTGCCATACGCACCTTATAGAGACCAGTGCATCTCTGGTCACGCAAGTGAAGCCAGTGTGCAGATGTTCTGTTCGTCTCCTGCTCACACTTCTCAGGTCCCCTTGTTTCGACGTCTGTAGGTGAAGAGCAGCGATGAGGCAGTGATCCTGTGTAAAACTGCGATTGGGGCTCTAAAATTAAACATCGGGGACCTACAGGTCACGAAGGTAAGGTTGCCATAATAGAGGTTGGTCTTTGGTTTACAAAGTGGTTTAGAGTTTTAGGGGGAAAATCCTTTTTCTCCATTTTACCTTTTCAAGTGATTTTAAAGTATAGAAAAGTTGCAAACACAGCACCAAGAGCTCTCACATACCCTCCCTCGGACTCCCAGTGCTGACAGTTCTTTGCCCCGTCATGCTGTGCGTGCAGGCGTGCGTGCGTGCATGCTGCTTTTGGTTTTGTTTTTCAAAACCACTGAGAATCAGTTGCTGCTATGAGGCCTGTTACCCTTTAACATAAGAGGACTGCCCTGGGCACGTCTGTCAGCAGGAGGGTCCAGGCCGCCTCAGACTGTCCATGTGGGCCCTCGTGGACCAGGGTCAGCCCACTCACCACGACAGGTCACAGGCTGCTCCTGACCCTCTCTGCCTCCTAATCCCTGTCTGTTTCTTATTTCCATTTTAGTGTGATTTGGGGGACCGATGTGGGTATGGGTGGCTGTAAGACCAACTTATATGTGGTCAGTCTACCTTGTTGAACCAGAGACTACCTGTGTTTGTTTTGAGTTTGAGTTTGGGTTTGGTTTTTTTGGTAACCACAGTATTTAAGAAAATACTGGGTAAGTGTTGGTATTCTCATTGTCCTAAAAGAACACTTCTTATTTCTTAACTGCTTCCCAGTCCTGTCCTACGTGCATACTTATTACATTTTGTTCTGAAATATTTAAGACCTATTGAAAGCCATAAAATACCATGTAAAGAATTTTGTCGAGGAATGAGGCAGCACTGCACAGTTGAAGCCGTGGGGCCCTCTGAGCACATTCCTGCCCCAGCAGTGCTCTCGTGCGCGGGTCTGGTGTTCCTCGTGCTTGTGTGGCTTCTGACGCTCTGTGGATTGGGTATAAGTCAGGTGACGTGTAGTATTGTCTTAAGTTACTGGCTTGGTGTGAGGTTGGAGAGTCTGTGTGTTGGTGCGTGGCCGTTCATTCTTGCTGCTATCGGGTGTTACACTGTTGTGACTGTTTCGCAGCCTGGGCATCAGTCTCCTGTGGAAGGGATTCAGGGTTTCTTCCTGTCACGAACAGCACTGTTAGTTATCAGCGTTTCTGTGCCCGGTGCCTTGTGTATACACGGGCAGAATCACACCAACACATGTGCCTGTAGGTGAGGGCACAGGTGTAATGAGGTGTGTGCCATGCGCCTTTACCAAATGTGGTCAAGCCTTTCCACAAGATGGCCCACACTCCCCAGCACCATACTAGCACTTCCAAAGTGCAACACTTGGTGTTTTCAGGCTGTTTAATTCTTGCCAGTCTGGTGGAGGTGAAAGGCCATCTCATTGGGGCTTTAGTGACCATTCCATTCATGTCTCCACTTCTGTAAATTGCTTGTTATTATCTTTTCTTTGGCCCATTTTTTTCTGTGTCGCTTTCCTCCTGTTGGTTTGTTAAGAGTTCTTCCTAGGGTGTTGGCCGTACTCTCGGGTGTGTCCATGTGCAGTAAATGCCTTCGCCCAGTCTGTAGCTCATTTTTGTTCTTTTCGTGTGTGTCTTGGATGAGCTGAATTTTCCATTTTAACGTAATCCTATCAGTCTTTGTGTCATATATTACCTTAAAAGTGCTTTAAGTTAAAAAGGAGGGCGATCTTGCTTCCTGCACGTAGGAAACAATTGAGGATGTTGAAGAGATGCTCAACAGCCTCCCTGGTGTGACGTCAGTTCACAGCCGTTTCTACGACCTCTCCAGTAAATACTACCAAACAGTCGGAAACCACGCCGCCTACTACAAAGATGCCCTGCGGTTTCTGGGCTGTGTCGACATCAAGGATCTGCCAGGTAACACGGAGCCGTTAAAGTCGGTGTCGAAGGCGCACGTTCTGGAGGCACACCAGCAGCTGTCAGAAGTTGCTCTGGCGTGTGCATCCCTCGGTGAGGAAGGCCCAGGCGGGAGAGGGTGGAGAAGAGCCACGCAAGGGTCGGTTCCTCCCCAGGTCTGCCGTGGGCGTTTAGCTCAGGTGACAACGAGGCTGTGCCCTGTCGCCCTTCGCTGGTCCTCCTCAAGTCTCCCCTGTCCTCTGAACCAGAGGCCTTTGCGAGAAGTGCGGCGACGCCAGTATCTTGGCCTCTGCAGCCTGAAGGGCGCGGTGAGACCCTGCACCTGAGGATCTGGTGGCGAAAACTGAACGAGACCCAGGGGCGTACCTTAGAGAAGTCCTTCAAGGGTCTGAGGAATGGAAGGAAAGTGAATGATAAGTTTTGGGGAAAGTATAAGGAGTGTGGGAGCCCATTTGAGATGTTTCTCACGGTTCACTGAGGAAGCTGTGGACACCAGCAATGCCTTAAACACAGCAGTGCAGTGTTAGTTCCTGCATCTCAAGAAAAGCATCCTGGAAAAAGCAAGGAACACAGGAGAGTGGGGAATTGTGTGGGAACGGGAAGTACGTTCACGCTATCGTGAAGAGGCTAGATGAGGTGACGTGAAGAGAAATGTGAGGTAATGCTTCCAGGAAGTCGATTAGCTGAAAATGTACATAGAGTCACATATTTAGGTGGAAATAAGTAAACGAGTGAATGTCTTCCCCACAGAACCTGTATACGTGGTCCCAGGTGTAACTTGAGGTAGTCCAGTGCTAAGAGATGACTAACGAGGCACCTGGGTGGCTCAGAACTTTGAAAGCGTCGGACTCTTGGTTTGGGCTCAGGTCATGATCTCAGGGTCCTGGGATTGAGCCCCGCGTCGGGCTCTGTGCTGGGCATGGAGCCTGCTTGAGATTGCCTCTCCCTCTGCCCCTCCCCAGTTTCCCTCTCTAAAAAATAAAATAAATAAAAGAGATAAAAGTTTTTTAAAAAACCCATTAAGGCTTTGTGATAGAACCATTACAGGGAATGGTTTCTTTACTTTTTTATGAGATTTTTAAAGCCAAACAGGACTGATCTCGTAACGGGGGTGTCACTGGAGGTGTGCTGTTGCCGTAGTGTCCGAGCAGCAGGAGAGAGCTTTCACGCTGGGACTAGCGGGACTTCTTGGCGAGGGAGTTTTTAACTTTGGAGAACTCGTAAGTGGACCCTGGGCACAGATTTCTTAACAAGGGGGCGACTGACGGTTCTTTGCCGGCTAACCATGTCCTCCTCGCAGCTCATGCACCCCGTGCTGGAGTCCCTGAGGACCACCGACCGGCAGTGGCTGATTGACACCCTTTATGCCTTTAACAGCGGCAACGTAGAGAGGTTCCAGACGCTGAAGACCGCCTGGGGCCAGCAGGTCAGTCGTAGGAAGAACGGCTGAGCGCTCCTGCGGCGTCCCTAGCTCTCCTTCAGCCCGCACCTGTCCAGTGATTTACCTTCCCTCTACGCCCCAGGCACTAGGGAGACAGGAGATGAAGACAGGCCAGTCTTGCTCTCAGAGCAGGTGGTTAAGTGGCTAGTCACGGTAGTCCCTCCGTTGCTGTGGTGGTGTGCAGCGCTGCCGACAGAGTGTGATAGGGGAGTGCCATCTGGCGGACAGGTGTCGCAGAGGGCCCGGAGGAAGTAATGCTCTGTGTCTGATCTTAGGGGTAAGCAGAATTTAGCCAAGTGAAGAGTATGAGAAGAGGATATTGAGCAGAGGAAAAGGCTTTTAGCATTTGTTGAACAGACAAGGGTCAGTTTGGCCAAAGTGAATGAGTGAGGAGAGCCAGGGACAGCCCAGGGTTTGGGAAGGCAAGGCCATCTGTGCGGAACGGGAGTGGTCCATGCAGGGGGTGGTGGGGTCGGTCGGTGTAGAGGGAAAGGGGTCAGCGGGGGCGAGGGCACTGGGCGAGGAGAGGAGCCTCTGGGAGGTGTGGACTAGGGAGAAGAGGTGTAAATGAGGACCTGAGCTTTTGTAGTAAGTTTATTTTTTAAATTATTAGAAGGAAATATCACGAAGTTGTTCATAGTGATAGGGATTATTGTTTTTGTACTTTTCTGAAACTTCAGTTTTCTCAAAGTTGAAAACAAAGTTGCAGAATTCACACATAATGGAGCTGAGTAGATGTAAGTGGGCTGTGAAGAGGCAGAAAGCAAGCCCAGCTCTCCGCTGTGGTCTGTGGTCTGTGTGTTGGTCCCCGAGAACGTGCGCCCCGTGGGAAGCGCGCCGGCCGGCCGGAGCAACGGCAGGAAGGACCGCTTCCGAGGCGCGCTGCCGGCAGCGTCTGTCTGAGTGGCGAGAGCCCGTGTCCAGGGGCAGAGGGCTCTCTGAAGAGGGACCCGTCTGTTCCCGTGCCAGAAGTGTCCGTGGGGGGCCGCCTGTGTCGGTGTAGGGTTCCTCCGTGCTTGAGTCCGGGAACCCGTTCTCTCTGGTCTCTGCTCGGCAGTAACCTGTGAACTACCTGTGGGCGACTGTGCGGGTCGTGTGGAAGGCATATTCCGGTCGTCACGGCAGTGCCGTTTTTCTGCAGAAGTTCTGACGTCTTTGCGCTCAGAGCAGCTCCCTGCAGCCTAAGGGCCGTGGTCCTCGGAGGCCCCATTTCCACGGAGCGGACCGCGCAGGCGGCACACTGGGACGCACTCAGGCACGGGGCGGGCCCGTCCTCGCCCTGTTGTGCCAAGAGTCTCCTTGCAGCGCCCGTGCCTGGGTCCTGCCCCCTGGCGTCTGAGGCGTTAGTATCCACCGCCTGGCGCGTGCCTTCGGTGGGAGCACGGGCTTGCGGGGGTGCAGCCGTCAATGGCGTCCTGAGAAAAGTGAGCCTCCGCGACCCCGCAGTAACCGTGTTTGGACGTGCGGGCTTTCTTTTCCTTCCATCTGTTGTAGGAAGAATTTCAAAGTGCAGGTCACGTAACTGATGTCTTTCTGCTTCTCAGCCTGATTTAGCAGCCAACGAAGCCCAGCTTCTGAGGAAGATCCAGTTGTTGTGCCTCATGGAGGTGAGCGCGCGCGGGCACCGCCCTGATTCCGGACCCTGCATCTGAGCCCACCGGGTCCCGCGGGCTCCCGGCCTCTCGTAGTGGTACTCCTGCCGCACCCCCTCTCCACCACCTTCCTTTTGTCTTCTGCGACCATTCGAGTCTCCTCTCGGATGACCCTCCTCAGAGAGGTGTTCCCTGACCGTCTGAGCTGAAGTAGCTCCCACCTCGTCGTACGGTCACAGCGCACGTGCCTCTCCGCACGCTCCTGTCTGTCCTGTCAGAATTTGAGCTTCTTGAGGAAACGGCCCTTACGTTTCTGGGCCGCCACACTGTCTCCAGCTCACATACAGCCCTGACTCACGGCCTCAAGCGCTTGCTCTGCGCGCGAATACTGACCCTTGCGGACAGCTGCTGTGAAGCCGGTTCCCAGTAAACGTACAGGGCTGGTGTTAAGGAAAAGTTTAATTTGTGGGATAGGAATAAGATCTGTGCTTTCGGAGCAAGTATTGACAAAATCATCCCTATCGGCCGGTTCTCGGACAATTTTTATTTGGAAACATAGTTAACAAGAAATTTTTTTTCAGATGACTTTCACACGACCTGCCAATCACAGACAACTCACTTTTGAAGAAATTGCCAAAAGTGCTAAAATCACTGTGAACGAGGTACAGTTGTTGGACCCAGGGGAGGTCGGAGCTCCTATGAGCACTGCTCCCCAGACTCCACACCACAGAAGGCACGGTGTCTCGTTCCCCACACTTAGAGCCTCGGGGTGACTCATGTCAGCTCCTCTCTGCGCAGGTGGAGTTGCTGGTGATGAAGGCGCTCTCGGTGGGTCTGGTGAAAGGCAGCATTGACGAGGTGGATAAGCGGGTTCACATGACCTGGGTGCAGCCCCGAGTGTTGGATCTGCAGCAGGTAACACATCGTTCACCCCTGGGGGTGGTTTGGATGGTATCTGCTGTCTTAGTTTCGCTTGGACGGAAGCCAGTTAGGAAGAAAGCTGTATTGACGAGATTTCGGGGAATATGTTACTGCTGTGGGGAGTAAGGGTTTTTCAGAGAACCTAATTTAATACAAGTCTTGGGTTTGAACCCTGCATTTAAAAGCTTATCATAATTACAGTGCTGTTGTGCTGACGATGCCTTTTAATCTTAAAATTGGTACTCTGGTCAAATGCGCTCCTAGTTCTGTGGTTTGAGCTCAGATCCATCGTGTCCATATTGGCTGGAAATTTAATCCTGTGGATTTCCTCTGTTCTTGCCTATTTTCTTTCATGCAAGTTTTTTTAAATGTCCTTGCGATAAGAATTGACTGGGGTCACGCCCTCTCACACAGCCCACTCCCCCAGCTCTGGGGTCCTTTTGATTAGTCCTGCCCTAAAGACTTAGCTGGAGCTGGACGCCTGGGATTGCTAAGTGTCCTAACACCCGTGTGGTCCTGGTTTGCCTCAGATCAAGGGGATGAAGGACCGCCTGGAGTTCTGGTGCACCGACGTGAGGAGCATGGAGATGCTGGTGGAGCACCAGGCCCACGACATCCTCACTTAGTCCCCCGCCTCCCCGTCTGTGGCCACCGGGAACATCTGCACTTGGTGGGGGTGGGGTGGGGACTGTTCTCCCTGCTGTGGACACAGGACTGTCGCTGCCGGGATGCCTGGCCACACAGAGAAGCCTCCTTTGTGGGTGTCTCCCATAGCCCATGGTGGGGAGGGGTCACGGGTCTCCCGTGACAAGGCAGGCAAGAGTGTACATGTGCCCCGAGGAATGAGACGGAGTAGCCTGAAAGTGCGTGGGGACACCACTTGGAGGCTCATCTCCATTACCTCCGTCTGTGGGAACATCTCTTGTGTCATATGAGAATGTAATAAACGCCTTTGTTTTGTCCTCTTCGTGGTTCTGTTTCCTCAGTCTTAGCTCCCAGGTCAAGCCTGGGCCTCAGAGATCAGAAAGCAGGAGATGGGATATGGGGCTAGGTGGGGGTTTGGCCTCAGCCCTCCTCTCCTACCCTGAGACAAGGGCGGCTCAACACATACAGGGCACTGGGGCCAAGGAAGCAAGTCCTATCTCATGGGGCTCAGACGAGGGCTCCCCTGTCCTCTGACAGAGGTGTCTGACCCACTCCCTCCCAGCCAGGGGCTTCTGGGGCCCAGGTGTCCCAACCAGCCCTCCACCCAGTGCTGTGTCCAGAGACGGGGATGCTCGTACACAAATCACACAACCACCAAGGGAGCACTAGGTGGAGGAGGGGTTTAATGCAATTCTCCGTCGTGCGCCTGGAGCCCGAGCTGCAGAGCCTTCACGCCGCGGAGCCTTTCTTGTAGCTGTCCAGGTGGGATAAGACCCAGCCTGCGGGAATCAGGAAGCTGAGGAACATCACAGAGAGTCCAATGGCCTGCTCCTGGGTCAAGGAAAGCACGTGTGAGTCCATGACACATCAGGTCATTCCTGGGTCACTGAGGAAGGCTGTCCGCCTGCCCCTGTTTCCCCTGGCCCTGCAGTATGGGATTTCTCTCACCAGAGCAGTGGTCCAGAGAGACCTGCCCCACCCCCTCTGCTCCTGGGGGACCCTCAGCTCAGCCCAGACTTCCTGTGTGTCGGGGGCAAAGTCCGCATGAACAGGGACTACTGCAGTCCTCCGTGCGGACGGCCTCTGCAAAGACCTAGACTGACCGCCCTGGGCTCCAGTCTCTGCAGCGGAACCTCTTCCCATCACCCCTGCCCCCGAGAGCCTGCCTGGCCAGGCCATTGTGCCTCGACCTTGAACTCCTGCCTGGGCACAGCATGTGCGTGTCGGGTGCGGTGCGGGGCGGAAGAGACGGCGGAGATTCGGGTCATACGAGAAAAGGGCGGGGCCTTTTCCCTAGACGGTGGTCCTGCTCAGAAGCTGGGTGGAGGACACGGACTCCCCGTACCGCATGTGCACGTGTGTGCACGCACACACGCAAACACACAGGCCATCCCACCTGGCCACCTCGCCTCCACTCGGATTCCTCCTGAAACGGAGCCTGGGCCCAGTCATCCCTCCCTGGTCCCTAAAACAGAGTCAGATGCTGGGTTGGAAACCAATTCTTCCTCTTGACTTCACCTTCCAGCAGATTCAGAACAACGTTGGCCCAGAACTGGGCCCTTCAGCTGGGTTCAGATCTTTGCTTCACCCGTGGTCTGACCTTGAACAGTTGACCTTCTAGACCTTGTTTTACTGATGCTTAACACAGAGGTAGTTGTCTGCTGTCCCAGAGCCCAAGGATGACTGAGCTCTGTGTTCTTGCCTGTGCTCTCATGGACTCTCAGAGCAGCCCACCGTCCCCTTCAATGGACAGTGAAGCTGGCGTCCACACCGACTGCCCTTCCAGCTCAGCTCTTAGCACCCTCATTGGCCAGAAGGCAAGTGGGAGCCTGCAAACAGAGACCACCGTCCCCTCACTGACTCTGCCAGCTGCTTTGGGAGCCTAACTTCCAGGTGAGGGATGTAAGGACCTCTTTCCTGGAGTAGGGACGGTGTCTCAGCCACAGGACTGTGTTCTAGCACGAGATCGCCTCTAGAAGCCACGGGCCTGAGAACACATCCCTCCTCCCCTTTACCAGCCTGGGTCCTGCCCCCAAACCCACCTCGTCTCCCAAGACAGTGCAGGACGCCCCACTCCACTGCTCAGGTCAGCACCCCTCCGCACCGGAAGACTTACCGTGGGAGACGTGGGTGTTCGGGCCGGCTTGGTGGAGACATGTGCCTTGGGAACCACCCAGGCCCTCAGAGAGGCCTGCAGGAGCCTGGGGGCACAGGGTAACCTCAGCATCGTAGTGGAGCCGAGCTCCCCCGGAGTCCAGCTAAGTTCCGTGTATCTGCTTGGCGTGCCCTCTGCTCACTCGGGTGTTGGGGCTTTTTATAGCTCAAGGGGGGAGCTGCAGCTGTCTCCTCCTGTCACGCTGCCTGGCAGAGAGAACTCCTGCTTGGAAGCGGTGAGAGCCAGCCTCAGGCCAGCAGCCTCCAGGCCCCGCCCCTGCTGGGGCACCCGAGGGGCTTCGAGCTCTTCTCGGCACAGGCAGGCTTGGCCCACTCGGCAAAGGGCCTTCGTTTCTCGGTGACAACGACCCTCAACATAGAAGCAGGAGTAGGGAAGTCAAAGAGCTTGAGAATGCAAGAGGGGGAAAGTGACGTAAGTCAAGAGGGCACCTTAAGTATCTGGAGGGTCAGATGACCTCCCCGTGCAGAGCTATTTTAAAATTCTCTAGCTCAGGGATTCCTGGCGGGGCTGCCCAGCCTTCCAACTCTTAACTGATGGACGCCGGCTGTTCCCAGAGCCCTGCTCCTCCCAGACCCGGCACGTGGTAGGTCTGAGCGGCCTCTCTGCTGTGCTCGCTGACATGACAGCCTTTGTTCCCGGAGGAGACCCTCACAGTTGCCCTGTGGACAAACAGGTGGGAAGGTCAGCAGACACTTGGCAAGGGCGAGTTCAGGGGCCAGGGGGCACTTAGGCCCCTGCCTCTGGGCCCACCTGTGGGGACAGGCTCCCAGGGCCGAATGTGCTGGGTCCCGATGCCCACGGGCCCCGGGGGTAATTGGTCTGCGAACTGCCCGCCTGCCCTGCGTGAGGTCGGAGACTCCCCGCCTCTCTTCCCTTATTTATGCAGAAAATGACTTACTCAATTCTTCCCACAGCAAACACCTACAGTGTGTTTTCCTCCTCTGCGAGACTATTTCACACCTTCTCTCTGAACCAACACCCCCCACACACACAAACGCGCGCGCGCGCGCGCACACACACACACACACACACCCTTATCAGAGACCCTGCTGCTGATTTCCCTGAGATAATGGAAGTGACCAGATGTGACTCGCTGTGGAACCCAGTTACTGTCCTCCAGGAGAACAGCGGCCCTGGGCCCCTGGGGTGAGTCAGATGCTCAAGTCCCCAGCAGCCTCTCCAGCCCTCTGCCCTTGGTTGCTGGAGGCCGAGCCCCTGGCCCTCCCTCCAACTCATGCAGAGCCTGCCTGATCCCTGACAGCCCCAGGATTTTTGCAATCTCTCCATCCACCTTCTCCAGACCTCCTTCGGCCGTGACACCCCAGCTGCTTCAGTCATGATATTTAGGGTGTACTGAGGCCGACCCTTGTCCCCAGCTTTGGTGGAGTTCCCGAGGCCGTGCAGTTTGTCGCCTGCCCTTTCCCTTCCCAGGTGCTCACGTCAAATGTCCGAGCATCACCCTCATTTCCCTCCATTGCTCACACTCCACACCAGGTCACCAACGACGCCACACCCCACCAACCGACTCACCACCCTCACCCAGGCCAACCTTGAATGTGTCCTCGGACACTGCCCCACCCAGTAGCCTGGACAGCCCTTGGGGAGCAACCAGCTCCTGCCACTGCCATGTTCAGCCCCGCCCCTGGCTCCCCTCGCCTCCTGTCCATGGCCTTCAAGGCCTGCGTGGTCTGACCTTGCCTCACCTGCTCCCCAACCCTCAGTGCCGGCCCCTGCCTTCACTTCCACCCCACACTGGAGCATTCGCCACATGCTTTTAAACCCTTCGGGTCCTGCTCTGTTGACCTCTCCTCAGACATACCTTCTTGACGGTCTGCTTTCAGAGCTGGGATACAAGCCCCATGAGGGCAAGGACTTTGTTGGGGTCATCATAGAACCGTGGGTGCCTGGCGGGGTTCCAGTCAATGTTGGAAGGCTGGTTGGGGTAGGGAAACAAGGAGAATTGGGTCGGGGTGGTGGACAGGCTGGGGTCGGAGGGACAAATGTGGTTTCCGGTCCACGGCCAGCACTGGCCTGTCTTGAGGAGCACCCAGTTGAGTCCGACGAGAAGGAATAGGGCAGGTTTCATTCTACTGTCAGAATGACCTAGATTACCATGCCCGGGGGTAAGTCCACAGCCCAGAGCGAACTCCTCAGCTGTCTCCAGACCTGATCAGCGTGGACACAGGCCAGTAGCTGGGGGGCAGCAGGCCACCTGAGCCCAGACTCAGCCATGGTCACCACCCTCACTGGGTATGATCACACCCAGTCTGTTCGTTAGAAATGGCGAGCTGCTGGTCTCAGCATGCAGCGTGGGAAACGTAATTTAACATGTGTTCTTCCCTGGAAACCACACTTGTTCTAAATGTGGGGCTCATTTCTGGGCTTCCCACCCCGCCTCCCACCGTCTTCCTTTGTCTCGGTTTTCCAGAGAGGAGGCGAGCCCTCAGAAGCTGGAGGAGGGAGTGTGTCCTGAATGTTATCTCCGGCAACGCTGAGTCCCGCGCGGATGCCAGCCTCAGGCTGCAGGGGGGCTCAGCCCCTCCTCTGGAGTAATCCCTTCCGCCTAAACCTTTAATTATACCTTTGGGGTCCAGTCAAGAATAAGACCGTGGGTCAGACCATCAATCAGGCAGCCTACGGCGTTTCTTTTTTCACAGAGAAATCCTGCTGTCCCCAACCACCCAGGACTGGCTCTAAGGAAGGCCTTCTCCGCCCGAGCTCTCCCAGCCTGGGCGGGGGGGTGGCAGGAGTGGAAGGAGTTGGGGGCTACTACATGGAGAGGCCCTGGTGAAGGCCAGGACCGGAGGGCAGGGGACTGCGGTCCAAAGGAGAGAAAAGCCCCAGGCCTCTCCCTCAAGCTTCCGTCTACCCCAGCTTTCGCCTTCAGCCCCTTCGCATCCACTCCCACAAGCCTAAGCTTTCCAGCCTCTCCGAGCACAAACCTGCGCTCCCTGTTTCTGTGCTCACATAGCTCCTGGGGGCTCCCCCACCCGCAGATGCAGACCTCAACCTGGCTGGGTTTTCGGTCCCCGGAAGCAGTTGTGCAAACCAAACCCTAGGCAGACCCTGCTGCCTCGAGCACACAGACGCTGCTGGAGTGGGGACCCTGGTCTGGCCTCTTCCTTCGTTGCTCTGAGGCCACACTGAGCCTCCGCAGAGCACTGCTCTGTGCCCTGAATGACTCTCCTCCTCCAACTGGAAGGAAAATGAGATGACCCACGGAGAAGAGTGGTGACCAAGTTGGGGGGGGTCACAATGAACAAGAAAGTGACAAGCTCTGAGGGTGCAGGGTCAGATGAGTCCCCTGTAACAGCAGGAGAAACCAGGGCTTGGACAGGGAGCAGGGCCCAGGGATCAAGGCAAGCCAGGCCTGTTCCAGCCTGTCCTGGTCAGGAGTGGCCCCAGGAAGAGCTCCCAAGGGCTCTGGAGGACACAAGTACCCCTGTCACCTGCCTCTTCACCATCATCTCCTTCATTCACCCACACCCAGCACATTCCTATCTCTGCCCTTGACCTGACCCTACTGTCCCTGGGGGGTTGGGGTAGGAGAGACCAGCCACCTGCACACTCCTCCCACTCAAAGCCGCCCCGGGCACCTGGGAGATCCAGGGTGACTCCGTGGGCACATGGCACCACCCTGTGTCCATACTCGGAACCACAGAAGCTGCTGGATAAAGCAGAGAGGCTCTGACGGCAAGGCACAGGGACCCTGAAAAAATGCAGTCATGCAAACACTTGGATATCACCTATTTTAAGATTGTGTTTATTTGTGTATTTATTTTAGAGACAAAGAGCATGACGGGGGAGGAGCAGAGGGAGAGGGACAAGCAGACTCCCTGCTGAGCGCAGAGCCCGACAGGGGGCCGGATCCCACCTCCCCGAGATCAGGGCCTGAGCTGAAACCAAGAGCCAGTTGTTCAACAGACTGAGCCCCCCAGGTGCCCCAAACATCCCCATTTTATTGCAGATCTATTTCATCACGTAAAACATTGGACCAGCAGCAGCGGCATCACCTGGAAATTCGTTAGAAATCAGGTAGAAACTCTGCAGCGGTCCCAGTCGACTGTCCCAATTGCCATCCAAAGGAACCGTGATACACGGACAAGTTTAAGAACCATTTCAAGTCATATAAAAATGGATGCATCCTGCACTTTCATTCAAAACTAAATGCCCGCTTCCCGAAAGGTCCAACTCTCACCCAGACTGCAAAACTCGGCCTCTTCCTTTAATCCACAAAGACACATTCCACGAAGTGTTTCTTACGGGGCGGCATTCACTGAAAACTCCGAGCTCATGGGTAAAGACCAGGTGGAGAGGCCAGCTGCCCCTTCCTCAGCCCACCTCTGTACTCTCCTGCCCTGAAGCCCCGCTCCCAGACAGGCCCACCCCATGGGCGACATGCCCAAGACACGCTGGGGCCACTGTACTGTCAGCAGTTCACAACCCCGCCCATCCTCTGGTGTGGTGGCTAATTTTGTGTGTCAACTCAGCCGGGCCATGACGGCCAGATACTGGGTCAAACATTCTGGAGGTTCCTGTGAAGGTGATTTTTGGACGAGATTAACATTTAAATGGGTAGACTTGGAGTAAAGCAGATTATGCTCCACTGCATGGCTGGGCCTCATTCAATCAGTTCACGGCCTTAACAGAACAAACAGGACTTCCCCAAGCAAGAAGGAATTCTGCCAGGAGATGGCCTTTGGACTCAAGCCTCATCGGCTCCTGTCTGGGCCTGCAGCCTGCTGGTCCACCCTGCACATTTTGGACTAACCAGTCTCCACAATCACATGAGCCAATTCCTTAGAGGAACCCCCAACCCCCTTCCCATCTCTAGCCCTACACACACATCCTGCTGGTCCTGATTCTCCGGTAGAACCCTGACAAATACAGTCACCAAAGTCCAGAAGAGAAGCCCTTTGGCTGCTTTGGCCTTTTGCCTTCGGCAATGAAAACAAAACTTTATTACACTTTCTTTTCTTAAATATATTCCATATTCAATGATGCCTAATGTAACCTAATGTCATTGCTCGTAACAGCAGGAACACATCACACCGTTGTAACCCAATACATCCGTTCCTCTTGCTGTGTAACCAGCTGTCACAGACCCAGCAGCTCAGAACAGTGTGCTCGTAACCTCAGTGTTTCCAGGGTCAGCAGTCCAGGTGTGCGTTGCTGGTCCTTTGCCCAGGTCATCCGCCGACATCGGGGGTCACGGGGCTACGGGGCCCACCTGAGGCTCAGGGTCCTCCTCCAAGGGCACTGCTTGTTGGCAGAATTCGGAGCCTTGAGGGGGTAGGGCTGAAGTCGTGAGCTCTGGCTGGCTGTCGGCGGGGGACTGTCCTCCGCTCCTGGAGGCCACCCTCAGACCCTTACCACAGGGATCCCTCAGTAAGGAGTTCACAACATGCTGTTTGCTACTTCAAGGCCAGCAAGAGAATCTTTCTTGTTTCAAATCTTTCTGGCATTTTAAAAAAATGTTTTTTTTAAGAACAGTTTTAGATTTACAGAAAAATCCTGAAGATAGCACAGAGTTCCCCTACAACCCACATCAAATTCCCCTATTACTAACATCTTACATGATGGTTAATCTGTAAGTCAGCTTGAATGGGCAATACAGTGCCCAGACTTTAACTCAAACAGTTTTCCAGGGGTGTATGTGAGGGTATTTCTGGATGAGACTGACATGTGTATCAGCCGACTGAATGAAAGAGACAACCCTCCTCAGTGTGGGTGGGCCTCGTCCAATCAGTTGAAGGGCTGGTTTTGTTGGGGTTTGTTTTTTGTTTTGTTTTTAAAGTTGTCCCTTCCCTAAGCAAGAGGGAACTCCTCCTGCCTGTTTCGTGTGGGACATGGGTCTATTCCTGCCTTCAGGCGCATACTGAAACTTCAGCTCTTTTAGGGTTCTCAAACTGGAACTTCACCATCGGGTCTCCCCGGGCTCCAGCCGTCAACCGCAGATGTTAGGACTCCTCAGTCTCCACAGTCACGTGAGCCAATTTCTTTTTTTTCAAATTCCATTTATTTATTTGAGAGAGAGACAGTGAGAGAGAGCATGAGAGGGGAGAAGGTCAGAGGGAGAAGCAGACTCCCCGTGGAGCTGGGAGCCCGACGCAGGACTCGATCCTGGGACTCCAGGATCATGACCTGAGCCGAAGGCAGTTGCCTGACCAACTGAGCCACCCAGGCACCCGTGAGCCAATTTCTTATACTAAATCTATATCTACTTCTGTAACCATCTATAACCTGTTAATTCTGTTTTCCTGGAGAACCCTGACTAATATAATTAGTACGGTACATGTGCCGCAATTAATGAGCCAATACCAATGCATCATTATTGATTGAAGCCCACACTTTATTCAGATTTCCTCAGTTTCCTCTAATGTCCTTTTCCTACTCCAGGGCCTCACCCAGGACCCCACATGACATTCGGTCCTCATGTCTCCCGGGGCCCCTCTGGGCTGTGACAGCTTCTCAGACTTTCTGTTTGTGAAGACCTTCACAGTTTGCAGGAGGACCAGTCGGGTATACTGTAGGGTGTCACCGTCTTGGAATCTGCTGTTTTTCTCACAACTACGCTGGGGTCGTGGCTTTGAGGGGATGGGCGCAGAGGCCAAGAGCCACTGTCATCACGTCATGTCAGGCACTCGTGACCGGCGGGACTTGCCACCGTGATGCGGACCTGGACTGCCGGCTGCAGTGGGCTTGTCAGGTGTCTCTGCTGTGCCGTTGCTCAAGGTCCCCCCTTCCGTCCTGCGCTCTTTGGAAGGATGTTCCCCCCTTCCGTCCTGCGCTCTCTGGATGGAGCTCACCCCTTCTGCCCCGCGCTCTCTGGGTGGAGGTCCCCTGCACAGCCCACACTTAGAGTGTGTGGTTGTGCACCACCTCCTCGAGGGCGGCTTCTCTGCGTCAATTACTAGGAATTCTTTTGCATAGGGTATTTGTCTCCCAGTTATTATTAATTACTATTTTTATCCACTTGTTATTTATTCAATTATTTATATCAGCCTGAGCTTGTGGAATTTGCTTTATATGTTGGGTTATATTCAACACTACTTTACTTTGTTGCTCAAGTTTTCCCCGGTTTGGCCTCGAGAGCTCTTTCTTTTGGCTCCTGTGTCCCATTGGCCTACATAGCTTCACGATCGTGGGGTTTGTTTGTTTCTTTAATTTGTTTGTTTTGCACACTGCCTTACTTGCTGGCAAGATAAAATGTCCCAGGCTCACCTAGCGTATTTTCTGCCCCAATCTGAAAATCAGCCAAGAAGGCTGGTCCCTTTATTGGTGAATAGCACTAGAAACCGAGATCTGGGGAGTAGGAGGAGGCATGACTTCATACTCTTGTCAAAAATCCGGAGAACTTCACTGCACGGAGTGAACATTAATGTGTGCAAACTTCAGCACATCACGGAGGCCCGGGACTCCCAGGGTGGGAGTCCTCCGCTTGTACACACACGGAGCAGACTCTCCGGAGGGAGTGGGGAAGGTGCTGACCCAGTCACTGGGGACATGAGTGGAGTCTGTACAGACAAAGGCCAAGAAACAGAACAGTGCGGCACTCTAGCTCATAAGGCAGAGGACACAAGGGGTTAATGCAGCCGAATGCCTTCCCGGACATGTGGCTGGACCACATTTCCCACCCTTTCCTGCGGTGAGGGTTGACCGCACGAGTCTGAGTAGAAGTGACACGAGTGATCCCTGATGTGACCATAAATGTTCTCACGTATCCGGTTGTTTCCTAGAGCAATCTTTATAGGAGCGGGAAAACGGGAATGATCCAGTTTGCCTTGGTAGGGCACCGGTTAAACGACTGGTGGTTCATCTCTGCAATGATGAAGGTAAAAAGGATGAGACACATTTGTATACACCAACATGGACAGATGTCCAAAACACACTGTCATTAAGTGAACAAAGCAAGTTAAGAAGCAGCATATAATACCCCCACAAGGGGATGCTGCTCAGCAAGGGAAAGGGACAGGCCACCGAGACACGTGGCCACATGGATGAATGTGACGTGCCGCATCTGAGTAAGAGAGCAGCCTCAGTAAACAGCGTTGGCGAGGCATTCCCTATGAGAAAATTCAGCTCACATCTTGTTTTGGTATCTCTTAGGAGTAAAGAATGGGTTTGGTTTTTTTCTTTTTTTCTTTTTCATTTTTTCACATTTTTAAAATGGTCGTGTAAAAAATATACTTAGAAATGAAGAATAATGAAAATACAGCATATGAAAACTTACCAGATGCAGCTAAATTCATGCCTTAAGGGAAACCTATGGTTTTAAATGTATACATGCAAAAGAAGAAAAACTGAAAACCAACGATCTCAGAATTCCTCTCGAGAATTTAGGTAGAAAAACAATAAACTAAACTCCAAGAAAGTAAAAAGAATAAGGAAATAAATAAAAGTTGAAAATAAATGCATAAGAGAGGATGAACAAAGCCAAAAAGTGAAAAATCAATTAATTGAGATACTCCAGGTATAACTATCCAAGAAAAAAGAGAGAAGATACAAATAGCCAGTTTCGACAATGAGAATGGATGAACATAGAAGCAAAAATCCTCGACGAAATATTACCAATCAAATTCAACAACAGTACATTAACAGGGTCGTACACCACAATCAAGCGGGATTTATTCGAGGAATGCCGTGGTGGTTCTACAAGCACAGATCCATCAGTGGGATGCAGCGCACTAACAAAACAAAAGGTAAAAATTATAGGACCCTCTCGACAGATGCGCTCGACAGACCTTAACATCCATTTGTGATAAAAATGCTCCACACAGTGAGTAGCAAGGGAACACACCCTTACATAAGAAAGGCCACACGTGACAAGCCCACGGCTAACATCATACTCGCCAGTGAGGGCTTTTCCTCTAAGATCAGGAGCAAGACAAGGATGCCCGCTCTTGCTGCTTTTATCCAACACAGTATTGGAAATCCTAGCCATTGCAATCAGGCAAGAAAAAGAGATAAAAAGCATCCAAATCAAAAAGGAAGAAGCAAAACTGTCGCTATTTGCAAATGACATGATATTATACTAGAAAACCCCCAGACTCCTCCGCTCAGCTGTTAGACGTGATATTATACTAGAAAACCCCCAGACTCCTCCGCTCAGCTGTTAGACGTGATATTATACTAGAAAACCCCCCAGACTCCTCCGCTCAGCTGTTAGACGTGATATTATACTAGAAAACCCTCCAGACTCCTCCGCTCAGCTGTTAGACGTGATATTATACTAGAAACCCCCCAAGACTCCTCCGCACAGCTGTTAGACGTGATATTATACTAGAAAACCCCCAGACTCCTCCGCACAGCTGTTAGACGTGATATTATACTAGAAAACCCCCAGACTCCTCCGCACAGCTGTTAGACGTGATATTATACTAGAAAACCCCCAGACTCCTCGGCTCAGCTGTTAGAATGAATAAGTGAATTCAGTGCAGATGCAAGCTACAGAATCAACAAAAAATCTGTCGCGCTTACACACACCAATAACAAACTATCAGAAAGACAAACTAAAGAAACAATTCCATTTGCAATTGCATGAAAAAGAATAAAATACCTAGGAATAAAATGAACCAAGGAAGAGACAGACTTGTACCCTGATAACGCTAAGACATGGATGAAAGAAAGTCAAGATGACACAAATAAATGGAAAGGCATTCTGTGTTCATGTCCTGGACCTTTAAATCGTCCACACTACCCAAAGCGGTCTATAGGGTCAGTGCAATCTCTTTTAAAATTCCAACAGCACTTTTCACACAAACAGAACAAACAATCCTAAAATTTGCATGGAACCACAAAAGACCTTGACCAGTCAAAGCCACCTTGACAAAGAAAAACAAAGCTGGAGGCACCATGCTCCCTAATTCCAAACCATATCACAAAGCTGTAATAATCCAAACAGGATGGTTTTTGACATAAAACAGAGCTCAAGGGAACAGAACAGATAATAAGCCCACACTCACGTGGCCAATTACTTAACGACAGAAGAGCCAACAGCACACAATGGGAGAGGAAAGTCTCTTCGACAGATGGTGCTGGGAACACGGGACAGCTGTCCCAGAACGGTGGAGCCGGGCCACTTTCTTACACCACACACAAAAACCAACTTAAAATGGACTAAAGTCATGAACGCAGGACCCAAAACCATAGAAGTCCTGGGAGAAAACAGGTGGTAAGCTCCTTGGTCCAGGCTGTGGCAATGACTGCTGGATTTGGTACCAAAAGCCAAGACAACGGAAGCGAAGCTAAACATGTAGGACTGCATGGAACTAGGACGCTTCTGCATGGCCAAGGAAGCCACCAAGAAAATGAAAAGGAAACCTACTGAATGGGAGCAAATATTTGCACATCATACATGTAATAAGGAGTTAATATTTAAAATATATAAATAATCAGAGCTACCTGGGTGACTCAGTCAGCTGAGCGTCCAGCTCTTGGTTTCAGCTCAGCTGATGATCTCCAGCCTCGGACCCAGAGCCCCGCATTGGGCTCCCCGCTCAGCGTGGAGTGGGCTTCCTCTCTCCCTCTCCCTCTGCCCCTCCCCACCCGCCTTGTGTGCTCCCTCTCTCTCTAAAATAAATAAATAACTCACACAACTCAAAAGCAAAAAACTGAACAGTCTGGTTAAGAGATGTCCAGAGGATCTGAACAGACATTATTCCCAAAAGACATCCAGATGGCCATCGGTACACAAAAACATGCTCAACGCGACTCATCATCAGGGAAATGCCGATCCAAACCACAATGAGACATCACCCCTCACCTGTCAGAATGGCTGCTACCAGGAAGACAAGACATAACCGCTGGTGAAGATGTAGAGAAAAGAAAACCTTGTGCACTGTTGGTGGGAGTGTAAATTGATGCAGCCACTGTGAAAATGGTACAAAGTTTCCTCGATAACTTAAAGACAGAACTACCTGCTGATCCGGGAATTCTGCTACTGGGTACTGACCCAGAGGAAACACAAACGCTAACTTGGAAAGATCCCTGCACCGCCCTTCCGCCACCCCACCCCACCCCCTCAACCCCCCCACCACCCCCACCACCTTGCCCCTCCTCGCTGAGCTACTCACAAGGCTAAGACTTGGAAACAATGTAAGTGTTAATTGACCGATGAGGGTGAACGATACAGAGGAAGTGGCAAATACACACAAGTGACAAAAAAGAAAATCTTACCATTTGCAACAACATGGATGGACCTTGAAGGCATTATGCTAAGTAAAATAAATCAGACGGAGGAAGAAAAATGCTACACAGTCTCACTCCTACGTGGGATCTAAACAGGCAGACCAAACCAGGCTCGCAGAGAGCAGGTTGGTGGTGGCCACAGATGGGGGTGGGGGGTGGACAAATGGGTGAAGGAGGTCAAAGGGCACAAACCCCCAGTGATAAAAGAAGTAAGTCATGGGGATTTAATGTGCAGCATTATAGTGACAGTTATTTTTGTGACTATAGTTATGTACTGTGTATTTGGAAGTTTCTAAGAGAGTAGATCTTAAAATTCTTTACACAAGAAAAAAATTGTAATTATGTGTGGTGATGGACATTAACTAGATTTATGGTGATGATCATTTTGCAATATTTACAAATAACAAATCATTATGTTGTACACTGGAAACTACTGTAATGTTTTAAGTCAATTATAACTTTTAAAAAATGACCCAGCGGGGGTACCTGGGTGGCTCAGTGGGTTAAAGCCTCTGCCTTCGGCTCAGGTCATGATCTCAGGGTCCTGGGATCGAGCCCCACATCGGGCTCTCTGCTCAGCGGGGAGCCTGCTTCCCCCTCTCTCTCTGCCTGCTTCTCTGCCTACTTGTGATCTCTCTCTCTGTGTCAAATAAATAAAATCTTAAAAAAAAAAAAAAAAAATGACCCAGTGTTTCCCTAGCCCCATCCCATCCCTACAATCTGCTTAACTGCATCATTCTTTTTTTTTAATTTTTTTTTTTTTTTAATTTGACAGACAGAGATCACAAGTAGGTGGAGAGGCAGGCGGAGAGAGAGGGGAAACAGGCTCCCCGCTGAGCAGAGAGCCCGATGCGGGGGCTCGATTCCAGGACCCCGGGACCATGACCCAAGACGAAAGCAGAGGCTTCAACCCACTGAGCCCCGCAGGCGCCCCTATCACCTGGATTTGGGCATTAAAAACCAATCAAACAAACAAGCCACAACAATTATAACAAATCAGTAACAAACATATCCACTACTTAAATCCTGCCCCATCCACAGGATAAAGGGGGGAGGAATGGTGTCTCCCACGTCTCCCTCATTTTACTAACCCACATTTGTGGTCTCTTTCTCTTGTACTTCAAGTCCTCTTTCTTGGTTCTACCTGTATGAAAAAATGGGACCCAGGAGGAAGCGGACCCTCGCTCTTGGGACCGCGGTCCCCACCTGGAGGGGGAAGGGGTGGGGAGAAGAGGGTTATTCCAGAGACGTTGAGCTTCTCCCTTTTCATCTCTTGTAAACCTTCATTCCCCATTACAGTCCCCAGTTTTTAAAAAATACTTTATTTCTATTTGGGGGGGGGAGGGGCAGAAGGAGCGACTCTCCAAGCAGACTCCCCACTGAGCACAGAGTCCATACAGAGCTTGATCTAAGGGCCCTGAGATCAGGACCTCAGGTGAAACCAGGAGTTGGACACTTAACTGACACTCAGGTGCCCCAGGCCCCAATTTTAATAAAAAGAATGAAAAGGAGGTATTACTATAGATCTTATAAATAATAAGAAATTAATAAGAGAATATGATGGACTTTATGGTAATAAAATGAAAATATAGATGAAATTCAACAAATTCCCAGAAATAAATGTAAGTTTAAAAAATTATTTTGTTGTGGGGTGCCTGGGTGGCTCAGTGGGTTAAAGCCTCTGCCTTCAGCTCAGATCACGATCTCGGGGTCCTGGGATGGAGCCCCGCATCGGGCTTTCTGCTCAGCGGGGAGCCTGCTTCCTCCTCTCTCTCTGCCTGCTGCTCTGCCTACTTGTGATCTCTCTCTGTCAAATAAATAAATACAATCTTTAAAAAATTATTTTGTTGTGAGAAATAATAGAAAATCTAGATAGTTTTATATCTGGACATCTGCTAAAGGAATTGAATCTATGATCTAGAGCCTCCCCACCAAGAAAAATTTGAGGTTCAGATGATTTCCCCAGTGAATTCTACCCAATCCTTCACGCAAAGAGAACTCAAGCCCCAGATAGATCCACTGGTGAATTTCACCAAAATTCAGGGAAAGAAATAGTAATCTTGCACAATTTCTTCCAGAGAATAGAAAAAGCAAAGGAGGAAATGTGTCTCATCTGTGTTTTTTTTTTTAATATTTATTTATTTATTTGACAGAGATGACAAGTAGGCAGAGAGGCAGGCAGAGAGAGAGGAGGAAGCAGGCTCCCCGCAGAGCAGAGAGCCCGATGCGGGGGATCGATCCCAGGACCCCGGGATCATGACCCGAGCCGAAGGCAGAGGCTTTAACCCACTGAGCCACCCAGGCACCCCTCATCTGTGTTTTTTTTTAAATGAAGCAAACAGGGGCGCCTGGGTGGTTCAGTGGGTTAAAGCCTCTGCCTTCGGCTCAGGTCATGATCCCAGGGTCCTGGGAAACGGATCCTAGTTAATAAAACCTGATAAGGGCATTGATTTAAAAGAAAAAGTACAGGCAAATCTCTCTTATGAACATAGGAAAATTCTCAAGAAAATCAGATCAAATCCATCAATATATAAAAAGAATATGACCTTATGACTAAACTGGGTTTAGAGGCTTGTTTACTTTTTTTTTAAATTAAGCAACGCAATTCTTTACATTAACAGAAAAAGGAGCAAATATAGTTAC
>NW_027666372.1:0-13530 GCF_963455335.1 Martes martes | reverse complement strand
GCGGCCGTATATAAAATAGTTAAGTAGAGCCTCCGGCTCTCCAGAGGAACTGAATTCTGTATCGCTACGCTCTGATTGAAGCTAGGAGCGCTGCGCTCCGCTTGATTAATTCCACTAGAGCCTCTAGAGTGAAATAACTAAGATGGATAGACTGTAGTTACGAGTGAGATACAGTATCTAAATCCATGTTACTCGGATTCAGGATCCACTACGAATGTTAAATCTAGGCAATACTGCCAAGGGAAGCTTGATATTCCAAGGTAGTAATTGATCTAAAGTCCTATCCATTTAGATAGAAGTGAGCATCTTAACCTTACTTTTATGTTGATATGGCGAGTTTAAGTTGATTCTCTTCTAGTCTATACATTCACCTAAGTAGTGTACCCAACCTGATGTAAAGAGTAACTATATCTACATGGAAGACTTCACCGTTAAGTTAGCGGATACTCTTATAACAAACCTACCACAATGATATTCTAGTATGGTTATACTATAGACCCTGACTTTAAGTACCGAATATGAGGTTTAGGAATTGAACTACACTTAGACTCTATAATCTGGACTACTTTCAGGTTGATTATAAGTCTGTAAGTGAAGCGTAGCTATTGGAGTTGGGATAATCTATTCACCGATAGGTAGCATAGCTACTTGAATTAAATTGTACATTCGTATCCACTTCCGACTAGGTAGACTATTCTATAAACCTTCGGTACTGAATTGAAGTAGAAGCTCTGCTTCCGAGTATTGTTAGAGTCAATGTCAAGACCAATTGAATCGATACAGGATCTAGCGATAGATTCAGGTATAGAGTCTGCTATTCTTAAGAATTCACCATTTTATAGTCTGGGTTCATTCGTAGTTATCGAGAATTAATAACACTCTGGTTCCAGGTACTAAATACTGTAGCTTCGCTACCTAAACTACAATACTTTTCGACATTAAGTTGTGATTGGTTTCTTCAATGCCGGTTTCTAGATTGAGAATTAAACAGCTTCACAGAATGAATTCCTTAAACAGGACTGCGTGTGACTAGACTGGACATATGTGAATAGTGTGGGGAACAATAAACCTCTACTACAGGAATAGGCTCTAGCTAGGGTCAAACCCATTACCATAGAGTTCATCGGACTACGGTAAAGGATATAGCCACTGGCATCTACTTGGAATATCGAGACAGTCTGTAGTCCCAGGGGGTTTAGGGTTATAACCATCCATTTGCATTCTAGTCCATCCTGTTCACAAGACTAGCGTATAGCTATTGCTTTCTGTTTACAATCTAACTGGACTATCGAATCACAGTCCTAGAGGCCACTCTTTCCATGGTGAATCTCGATACTTAGAGAAGCAATGGAAGGCTTCAGCCTTAGTCTATTGTCTAGGTTGAGTAGGATTGATATTAACCCGATATTAATTAATGCTATAGTTGATTCTTATCGGCCTTAGAGTAAGCTTCTTATAATCAACCACAGTGAATTCATTTGGCTAGTCGGGATATCCATAACCATTTAAGCTATAGAAACAATCCGATAATATAGTACAGTAGGACCGGACTTGTATTAAGATTGGATAGATCGGAGTGGATTCTCTACTTTATAATTGAACATGTGAACTAAGATCAGCTAGAACAGAGATCTTCTTAATACCAACCAATTGAACTACAATCTAGCGTTAGGATCGACCCGAGGTTTAAAGTATGTACCTTTATTAAGACTACACACTTCTATTTAGTTAGGTAGAGGATCCAACTAGACTGTTCTAACAAACCAGTAAGAATGCACTCCACTTAATACCAGAGCCAAAGGCTCTCTAGCATTATCGTTACGCTGAAACTAAAGTCGAATACTGTGGTATATAGGACTTAAGGTCGATACTGGTTAATAGGTTTAAGGAATTCAGTACTGCACATAGTGCAGGGTTTAGAGTATTCAATTGTAATGGAGATAACCATTTCAGTTACAGGACCGCATGGCTATCAATTGAGATTATAAAGCCTGTTGGTCTGATCATAATATCATAGCGCTGGAATCAAGGTCCAATTATATTCAGACTAGAGCCAATTGAACCGAAGCTACGCTTCAGTTGGGATTTATGTAGCCTAGAATACGATATGTTCTGGATTTCAGCATTCTAAGCTACGCTTCACTATAAAAGGGTCACGCTTCAATCTCAACTGTATTGTAGCATATAGAACCACCTGGAGCGTAGTCCACTACATTCTGGTCTGGAATGGATTGTAATAAGAATTAACTTCAGGATGCCGGCGGCATCGATAAATAAATTCCTAGAGGCTGCCGCCTCAACTAGACGCTGAGCGTCAATAAAAGAATCTAGAGACCGTTCCGGTCTAGACGCCGAGCGTCTCCAAGCCAGAGGCTATAGAGTGAATTCCTGCTATGCGGGGGAATAAACTAAATACAGACTAGAATGGGATTAATACTCTTGAATTGCTAGAGGATACCAAGCGTAAGCTTCCATATATTATATGTGAAGTCTAAGTTCTGGTGCGGAGCTATTGTAGTCCTTCCCGATTGACTAGTGTAGTGAACACAGACAAGAACCTATAGCTCTAATTGTGGATATCGTATACTTGTACTTGGGATTGAGAGTGTTAACTTCGATATGGAAGGCTTTGCCTTGGTAACTAGAAGGATTAATTACATCCAGATAGATTGAATTACCTATATTCAGATGTTCAATCCCACATACAATTACCTTTAGTCACAGCCTGTAAAGTTAACTTAGTGCAATCTAATGAACCTAGTTTAGCGAAGCATAGCTTATCCATGCCGTCGACATCCACTAGTATAGTACGGATTTGATATTCGAGTTGAATTAGAATTGGAAGCTAAGCTTCTAGATCCACATTGAATACTTCCTGGTTGGTATTAAGTCGGTGGAACCGAGGGTTATAAGTTAAAGGCGAAGGTTACTCAAATTCCCAAATAATTCTATTCCTGTATATAGGTTAACTGAAGGTCGATACTTGGGAATTAATTCTAGCTTCGGACAGCGTTAAATCTAGTTCCACAGTATTAAGATAGATTCACTCCCTTCGGTTCTATTGTCGTAAGGTAGAGAATTACCGCAGATTTGATGTAGCAAAGCTACTCTTACCTAAATACGATCCTTTTAATGTCGATAGTTAGAGGTATACTTATTTACGACCAGAATAGATTGGAGTTAGGTTAACCTCTTTTCCAGAAGTTCAGCTACAGGAAGTCGAGTAGAACTGAATAGAGTTTCTTGATATCTAAAGTCAATCAAGATCCAGGTTTTAACATGTAGGCTAGTCCACTTGTGTTGAGAATTCCTGTTTATACAAACCAATTGATACCTAGAGCCAATACCAACTGGTTTATTATAACAACAATCTACCAGAAGATCTAGATCAGCCTTGGATAGTTGGGTGTATATAGCGGTATGGATCCATTGAGACTTAATAAGAGTCGGCATTGGCTATCCAAGTACATTGATGTACGTATAATCGGACACTCCGAACCGGAGGTTCGTATTAATTGGACTGTTTCTATACTCGAGTTGAAGTAGGTAGTGTGGAATTCATAATCGGAGAAGCATAGCTTTGTAGTAAGAATTGCTTATCTGTAGTGAACATCTTCGTAATGGTTGGAGTCAAGTTAACGTTAGGGTCTAGTGTACTGAAATCTGTTAATTATCAGATCAATGGCTAGGATTCCATTCAAGGTGAAGGAATTGATCTTAATCTATTTACCTACATTACAGTAAATAAAGGTTCGTACTGACATTGGGATTGATCTTACTAGATTCTAGCTGAATGTTTATCCACTCTTCCTGATTGACACTTCAACAATTGGTAATTGAATTTCACTATAGAGTAGCGTATAGGATTGACGAATAGATGTAAGTAGTTCTGTCATGTTAACTATTATGTACGAAAATAGATCATATTGGTGTTATGGATAGCGTGAGCATACTTATTAAATGGAGAGTATGGCCAGGCAGGACTTTATCCATACACACCAGTGAGGGTAAGCAATGCTTATATCTAATTAATCGATCTCTATGGACGCAGTGCGTCCCGATACACTATCTGCACCACTACTTCAGGCAATTCAACTGTAGCTACGCTACATATTATAAACTAGAGATGAATCGTTAAAAGATTAAATTAGCAGTCATAGTATGGTTAAGTCGTAGTTACCGCACACTAAGATCTTAGATCAATTACAATATCGAGTATGGAGAATAGAAGCAGATAATCTCGACTCTGGAGTCTAAGCGCGAATATCGTAGAGAAACCTGTTACATGAGTACAGTGAACCTGACACTATGTAGTGTCAAGAATCTTACTCGACACCAATCTGGATTTTAAATACTACCTTCAGCCCTCACTATAGTGAAAGTATGGACTGGATGGGATTCATGTCGGAACCTCTGGAGGTTCAACTCTACATCTAAGGATGGTATGTACATTTTAAGTCTACTCAGTACCGATACTTGTATATATGCAATTCGATCCTAACTTCTCAACCTAGATCCTACAGACCAAACGGTTCGTTAATAAAGACCACTAGACTTGACGCTTTAAGCAGCCCCAGTCGATCCATCTGGATCGTATTAATTGGAGTATAGCTGACTTGAATCCAGTAGATTCAGATTTGGATTGTTGTTAATGTAATGCCGATATAGTTGGAACTGAATAGAGTCGACTGCATGTGCAGGAGCCGTTTCAAAAGGATCGTACTAAAACTACTTGTCGCTATCGCTTCCTACACGCACAGCAGAATAGTAATCGGACTCGATGTATATCAATAGGGTCCTTAGATATCCAGGATGCCGGCGGCATCGATAAAGACTGTTAATAACCATACACTTGACTTTATGGTCAGTACCGGATCCAGTTGGACTGTGTTAAGCCTAAACGATATCCGTACTCAATTCAATGCAACTGTCTGATTTTACTATCCCTTTCAGATCGAGTTAGAAGGATTGTACCTATCTGAAGTTAACTCTAGATCTAGTTTGGGATTGAGAGTGTTAAGTATAGAGTCAACTTCTTGATTTATTGTCTGTAGCTATGCTACCCATAGCGTAGCTACTGTTGAATCCGAAGATAGAGCAGCGGAGCACTAGTGGATCATACTACAAGGATAGATGGTATCCTGGAACCTTTGGTTCCGATTCGAACTGATACTTATTAACAAACCAGATAAATCCATATCGACTGTATGTGCTGTAGGATCTATAATCGACTTGATTCTACTTCTAGTGGATAAACCTGAACTATATCGATTAAGTGTACCTGAGAGTCAATTCCTTTACCTGGAGTGAAGCGGTAACCGCATTAAAGAGTTTAGTACACCAGAGCTTGAAGCAAAGCTTCCTACATATCGAATTTCCAATGGTACTTATGCTAGCCCATAGTAATCTCACTCTTTACCAAGCATAGCTAGTAGAGAACTTCACAGTTCAACCCTAAGTATGAAGATCAGTCCTTTAGCCCTCACTAGAATCTACGATTCCATATACGGAGATAGTGTAAGGAATTTAATGCTCGACACTGAATAGTCCAATACAATAAATCGTACCTAGACTGCCTGGCAGTAGAGAAGCTCCGCCTAGTGTTCAGTCTTTATCGATGCCGGCGGCATCCAGTGAATACAACTATACCAGGTAGCTATGCTAAATTGGATCGTATATTCAGGGTTGAAGTTTACCGCTACAATAAACCGGCTGTTCAATTCCTGATTCAAGTATTCTATATAATCTTCAGTTCGGCTCTACAGGAATTCAGTTACCAAGCTTAAGTAGCTACCAGTTGATCTATATGGCTGATTAAATACAGTCCGGAAGGTTCAGTGTAGAGTTTATTGTGCTAAATCGATATTAAATTCCAGTACTAGTTATAAGAAGTCATTTCAAGATATAGACAATGCCAAGGTAGATTCCATATCTACTGAAACCTCTTTAAACAAACCACTTGATTCACAACATAGAATACTTGGAACTGTCTAGTTGATATGCCACCCTTATTCACATAGATCCAGTAAGAGATTATAGTGGGTAGATAAGACTACTAGCGGATGTAGGATGGTCAGTACAGGGAATGTGCACTGTTCGGGAAACCGTTCTGAGTGTGGCGGTCCTAGTAAAGAGATTTACCAATTAGAGTTAGGGATTGTAGATATGCAGATGTTGGAGTGACTCTGCTAGTAATTTCATACCCGGAACTAGACTGTATAGTGTCGTCAGTGAAGCAGAGCTTAGCCTACACTCTATAGTTGATCGACAGATGTATGCGTACTGCATTGAAAGAACAAACCCTTAAGTGATCCATATGATAGCGAATTGGTAAAGATGACTCGAATTCTAAAGACAGGGATTCTGTAGTGGATATCGAGGTAGCGAAGCGTAAAGAATATGGAGTGTACTTAAGGTATTAGAAATCCATATGTTCAGAATCTACTGGATCCACCGGATCTTACTGGTTTATAATGTTAATCGGTACCGGATGGTACTAAAGCGTAGCTATATACCATCCATTCAGTATTTGCACTCTGAATCCCATTTGAGCATATAGAATTAAGCGAAAGCTTCCTAGTTAACACAGAGCCAACTCTCAATAAGGGTAAATTCACAGTCAGTATTGCATATGCTCATCAGATGATTACGGCTATATCTAAAGCAAGAAGTATTGTTACTATCATCCATTTTAGCTAATTCACGGTAAACCCAACAGAAACCTCGATTATAACGGTAGCTTCGGGGTAGGGAAGACTAGATAGTAATTCCACCCAGACTCTAAATCGAATCCAGTCACTTAAGCTATAGTAGATAAATCGTATTGTAGAGTCCAGGTTATTGCTTTCGATCTTAATGTAGTAATATGCTATTGACAGAGTCCTGTTTAGAACGGTATGCTATTGAGTCTGTTGTTCTAGTTAGACTATCTGTTTAGGCTATTCAATCGGTTACATACAGTTTCAGTCTAGAGAATGTAGCTATCCTCACTATAGTAATCGGGTAAGCTCCACAAATATATGGATTAAGCAATAGATCTTCTTGACGCTCTAGAGCGTCTCCGGTATAGAGTGAACTCGAATCTATGCATTCTAAGCCCGTAGAGTCAGATCGTACTACAATTCAGGTAGTTTAAGTTGATTCTCTTCATAATAACTACCTGTAGCTACACGATAGTAGTGCAATGGGCACTCCTTCAATTGGACAATCGGATCTAAGCGGAAGGCTGAAGCCTTACTCTACATATCCGGATTTGATGGCAGTGTACTCAGATAAAACCAGTATCAATCCCAGTGTCAGCTTCATCTTACTACTATAATCAACCAGTAAGCTTCGCTTCCTGTTCAGACTATCTAGTTAGATTATCCACGCTATTGTTATAAACGAACCAAGTGAAGTGTCATCCCGACTGGATAGTTTATGGATCTATTTAGTTGAGATCTAGATAAGCTTCTTCTCATAGTCGAAATCTAAAGTACTATTGTAATGTTAATTAAGACTGTCGAATAGTTCAGCATAGAGTCCAGACTGGATCAATTGTAGTGAAGTTCTAGGCTTACCGTGAATTACAACCACTTGGATGTTAATAAGAATCTGGTGAATAGAAGCTACATCAAGTGGTCAATCCCATATCATATAGTGAAATTATGACTGTTGTAGTCTAGAAGCTACGCTTCCTCACATTGGTTATAGTCTCTGCGATCTACAATGGAAAGAGTTCGCTATACTTGATAATGAATAAAGCTCTGCTTCCGATCTCATTGAATTTACTATCTACTTAACCCTACATGGACACTTGTGTAGAATTAATGTCGAAAGGGATCCTTATTCCCACTCTTACTATCCGAATACAATCCTTAACTCGAATTATCAATAATCGGTAGCGGGAAGCAGAGCTTCCTGTCTACGTTAAATAAGCCTAAGCCATTGATCTGATAATTATGTAGATCGCAGTATAGTGTATTCAATTGATAGGATGGTTATAGAGAACCTTTGGTTCCATGAATCTACATTGGACATAGTCTCCAAGGCTGTTGAGGGATGCTTTGATCTAAGTCTGCTAACAGCTGATTCACGTTAAGATCGTGGTTACATGCTCAGCCGCCACTATCCATTATGAAGCTTTGCTTCAATCTCGCTATTTTAAGTACATTCAGATTATCGTAGATACTTAAACCAGTTCAATCAAACCAATGAGATCCCTGGTGAATCTGTATGTATAGCGCTATATAGAGATTTAATATCTTCTGCAGCAAATCCCATGCTAATTCGTACTGAGAAGGATGGTATATAGCTACGCTTTAGTACCATCCGTTACGATTGTAAGATCGAGCTGAGGTTATACAGGATTAACTCCAATCCTATCTACCGATGAATCTAGAATATCAAAGCCCTCTCGTATCAAGTAGGAATCCGGTAGGATTCGGAGTAGATAAGCATTGCCTACAATTCCGGTATCAAGTACCCGGAGGTTCCGATGCCATAGAGTCTGTATAGCTTCACGGGAGAGGATTTAATTACTCTATATTCTATTGCAACTAGAAGCTTCCTAAACCGATCTAGTTCATAATCTATTGTGTAGCGTAGCTACTTTAGTGACAGAATCGTCTAGATTATAATCCTGTACAGAGTCTGGAGTAGACGCACAGCATATGCAAGCCAATCCAGTAGAATCTTTATAACCAACCGGGAGGCTCTAGCTTCTCTGCAGGACCGCAAGGCGGTCAATTCCTAGTCAGATAGTCTGAACTGGAATATCTATACCGAATCCTTTACATTAACTAGATTCTGTCTCCGTAGCTAGATTAATGTTGATGGTTGAGGCTAACCTAAATAGTTAGATACTTAAATCCTGAATAAGAATTAACCAATCTGGATTCAGGGCTATAGATTGACAATGGAGAATAGACTTAGTGTAGAGAATCCTAAGGCTGCACCAGGGTTGAACTAAAAACTCTTTTCCACTAGTCCACACCGGTAGTGATTAAGACAGGGCTGAATAGGAATCGATAATGGATTTAACAACTGAATACCTAGTGCTGATGCACTACCTCGATATAGTATACATAGCGACAGCTACAAGGCTGGAGAATAAACATGGAGTCCAGAGATCCGCAGCTTATCGGCACTTTCCATACTAGACTGAAGCCGGTGGCTAGTAGAGGGTAGAAGATTGTGAAGATGATCTAAACCAATACGGATTTAGCTACTATAACCTCTTGAGAATATCCACAACCAAGCTGCGCTTCAATTCGCTCACTATTGAGTACAATCTTTTTACCAAGAATCTAGTTAAATGTGGATTGAACTTAATAGAGAAGCTACGCTTCGGTTCAATATACGAGGATTGTGAATCTACCTACATTCGGTTATGGTCAGTTCTTTAGAATCATCCAGTGGAGAATCTTCGATTCTAGTCTACTCTGAACACTTGTTCCATTCCGTATCGACAATTGGATTCACTAACTGAAAGGATGGTACTCGGATAATCTGGGTTTAACCTGTTATATAGTCTAGTACTGGATGCCGACGGCATGGCACTGACTTTACTTAACCATAACCGTTTCAGAAGCGGTAACCGCTTCAGACTAGAACAGTGTCATCTCGAGTAGAGCCGGTTCTGATCGATGCTGAAGTGGGAGATAATATCTAAACAGAACTAGAAGCCTGTGGCTTGGAGACGCGAGTCGCGTCTGAGTAGAATAGATCAGTTCCAGTTGAATCAGATGAGAGGATCTAACCCTCGGGTATTTAGACCAGGATAGACTTTTATTAAATACTCTAGTTTGCCCATACACTTAACTAGCTAGATAGATTCATGTTCAGATTATCTATTCTGGTTCATGTAGTCTAATCGGATTCCAGTTCAATCTGGAAATTAATAGGTTGGTTATAGTAGATCCAAGACCTAAGGTTAATAAAGGTATTGATACTAGACTACTCAATACGAATAACTTCACTGTCAATGGATGCACATAGTGCATAGGTAGAGTCTATTCTGAAGGATGTAGTTTCCCTAAATCTAAGTAGAAGCTGCGCTTCCATATGATCTGTTCTTACTACACCGAACTATAAATGGGAATCCTGGGGATTTACACTAGGTACCGTGTTGACTATTGTGATTCGATGGGTTGGGATAGATTCTCTTTTAACTAACCACTAGTAGCGTATTGATCTAAGACCGATAGGTATGAATTGGGACTAACATGAATAAACGGGTTGACTGGTATTAATTTTAGTAGTGAAGCGTAGCTTCACATAGGGTCGAGCTTGAATACAAACCTATCGGTTCAACTGTCTGCCTAAAATGGGATTGGCTCTGTAGCTTCCAACTCCACATTACATGCTTCGGCGTCTGGTTAATAAGAATCCAAGCGAAGCTTTAAATCTAGAATCTCCGATTCTTATTACGATCCAATGAAATCGACAGGATGGGAATAATTAGAAGCTCTGCTTCTCTAGGATATAAGAATAAGAGTGTAGTTGGAATTGTTCTTGAACCGGTATTGCTTAACACAGTTAATACAATCTACGAGAACTATTCTATTGTGAATTAAAGTCAATCAAAGTGAATTGAGTTTGGAATCAAATGGTCAACATTTCAGTATAGAGATCTATTACACTATGGTTAGTATTGATACAATGTCAGTTGAATTAAATTGGGTAACCGCAGGTCCTGAGGTAGCTTCGCTACATTGAATTATTGTTATGTTCGATACTCTGTCAGATGTAATTCCAATTGTCTCGTTAATAAGACCTCTGACCTAGTGCATCAGCACTACCTGAAAGTCTACTTAATAACCTCTGGGAACTGGACTATTGGGTACAATCCTCTCCATAGCTAGATAATTCTCTGTGTAAGTATATTGGTTCACTAACTTCATATTGATTATACTATACAGTTTAGGTCGATATCATTAACAATCCAGATCTAAGATCCATGTGTGAATGTAATAATCTAGTATGTCAAATATATAGAGTTTAGGATTACTTCAACATGAACTGTTTATCTAGTTCCAAACCCTCCATCCATTAGATAGTTCACCTGATCCTAGTTAAGTAGATGCCAAAGGCTCTAGTTAGATCAATTGTCATATAGACTGTTGGATTTAAGTGCTGGTATATGTGGATGCATCCTTACAATTGAAACTACTTTAAGAAGCTGTGTACTCTATCCGGATCTCACTTAGGTACAAAGAGTCCGAAACAATCTACCTACCAGTATGAATAGTCCTATATGTTGATATAGAGTAGAGCGCTCTTTCTTGTATACCTAAGTCCATTCTCTATATTCGATAGACTGTAAACTCTATGGCAATGCGAAAGCATTGTGAACCTTGACATGAATTCAATCCACATTTAACTTGAAGTGTCTAGTATCGATATACAGTAGGTTACAATAATTCTAGTGTAGCCGGACCCGTCAGGTAAATTCATATACTCAACTATTGGGTTTATATGACAACATACTCAAGTCTACCCTGGCTTTCGAATCTACTCGGTATATGAATACAGACTTCCGACTCTATTCACTACTCAATTGAAACTACCTGCCAATAGATCATATCTACCCAACTCAACATGAAGCTACGCTTCTATTGTCTCACTCCGGTTCTGTAGTTACCAATTTCGATCTCCAAGGTACAGCTATACAAGAAGTTCGATCCTTTTAATCAACCAGAAGCAGAAGCATAGCTTCGATCTTGATCTGGTACTTTAACTTAGCGGAATTAGACCTTAAATTCAGTACTCAGATAGAGGTTTAGATTACGATCAACATAGATAATCCCACTTCAGTCTAACTAGGAAGCTTTCGCTTAATTCCGTGTGCAGCTAGTAATTACAAGAGACAGGCAATTCCTTCTTAGTCAAGGGCAAGAGAATTAGAATCTAAGAATCGGAGAAGCTTTGCTTCCAGTACCCAAATAGATATGTAACCTGACCAGTTGAATATGATTGGGTTATAGTCCATTCTCTATCTAGATATTAGAACCGTCCACAAGAGAATAGATCCAGTTAGCTAGGATTGTAATCCTGTAGTGAAGCTTGGATATAGAATTCTTATTATCGAAGCATAGCTTATCGGGTTAGTTCAGGTACTTCACAATCTAGATCAGAACCGAAACTGACCAACTAGAACGGATGGTTAATAGATTCGATTGGATGGTTATAATCAAAACCGTGTATCGTATGTTCAACCTCGGTAGTGCCGATTGTACTATTTTAAACCAAGC
This sequence comes from Martes martes, assembly GCF_963455335.1. Lineage (NCBI taxonomy): Eukaryota > Metazoa > Chordata > Mammalia > Carnivora > Mustelidae > Martes > Martes martes. Next base: position 1,297 of record NW_027666372.1, on the reverse strand, counting down.
TCCGATTCTGGATTGGTATATGATTATATGTAGTACGATCTTACCAATCGGACATTAGATTGGCTTTAAGTACAGTTAACACCTGGACTGTCCAGACTGGATCACTGTTAAAACCAACCACTTGTACTGCTCTAGATCTTACTACTAGTCCAGATTCCGCGTAGTGGATTATAATCAGAGTCAAAGGTTGTGCTATAGCTAGTGAGAAGAGAGTACAGGACTGTCAGATCTACTCCTCTATCTCAATTCAGTACAACCCGATACGGGTTGAAGAGAACCGGTTACCGGTTACAGAATTAGATTCTAGGAGCGCTGCGCTCCGCTTGATTAATTCCACTAGAGCCTCTGGCTCGTTAATAAGAATCTAGAGACGCGAGTCGCGTCTGAGTGGATTCTCTTTACAATACAGCTATCTGCATTGCACAGGGTATTAACTAGAATCAATTTAGAAGTCTATACCTAGTTCGAGTTAGAGCTTAGCGTAGTGGATTAAATCGGAATATAACTAGCCTACTTGTATCGTATACTCTATCCAGTATAGTGTAAATACCCGTACTGTTTCAATACGAGTAGATTCGTGTTAAAGCACATTAATTGCTACTGGAGAGCTCATGCTCAGATCAATCTATATGGTAGTAGAATTCTACTAGTACGCATAGCGTATTGACCTGGAGTAGTTCTTGCGTATATACATTCTCAATTGATCTGGGTTATCGTATCCACTCCAGGTAGAGTTTCCGAAAGGGTTTAAGTTACATGTAGGGAAGCTATGCTTCTGATCAAGTACTCGTGGCTACAATTGGGATCTCAGTATCGTATTGAACTAAACTGTTCTCATTGGGGTTACAATATCATACCAAGGTCAAGTTAATATAGCGGTTAATCTGTCCGTTTGATATATTACAATAGGTTTAACTGACTTTAAAGTGGTAATGCCGATCCAGCCGGTAATCGGAATAGTTGAACAGTCTCTGTAGAATCGCCAGATAGTTGAATAACCCAAATCCTACATGTGAATAATGGCCGCTCCACTCTCAGATACATATTTAAGTGAAGGTGAACTTCCAAACTAGATTTCAAGTCGATATGGGAATCCAAGTACAATCAGAATCTTAAATGAACATAAGCTCTACGTAGCTACACTATAGTCCCAGTAGATTAATATGGAAGTTACCAATCCGAATTGTAGTGCTGTTATTAAGTCGAAAGGATTGTATCTTAATTGGTATTCAGACACTTCTAAAACCATTCTTTTAACGAAACGGAAAAGGATCGTTTTAGAAGTACGGCCACATTC
>NW_027666373.1:0-45820 GCF_963455335.1 Martes martes | reverse complement strand
GGCGGTTTCAGCCATCACTAGGAATAATGTGCCTCCAAAAGAAAAAAAACTGATCAGACCACAGAAAAAGAGAAAAGAGAGAGAGAGAGAGAGAAGAAAGCCAAACCTGGAGAGAAAAAGCCAAGTTGGGCCCAAAACTGCAAAGAAAGAAAGGCAAAGATGGAGGGAGAGAAGACAGGACCGAAAAGGAAAGAGAAAAAAAAAAAAAAGAAAGAAGAGGAAAAAAATAAAAAGAAAACAAGGAACAAGGACAAAAGACAAGGGCTCTGGGTCAGGGGCAAAAAAGAAAAACTAGCTTAGGAAAATGACTGCTTCTATCACAAGAAAGCAAAATGTGTGGTTTTCCAAAACTCCACAAAACAAATGAAGTCTTGTGGATTATTTAAGGGAAAATAGGAAGATTCATACAAAACCTCACTCAGTATTCAAAAGTCTTCAAGGAAGCAAAATAATTTTCCCAGCTTGAGACAGGTTTTTGAAAGCGACCCATACATGCCAACATTGAAATGTCCAGAAGCGTAAGTTACATCTTTAAAGACAGGGCCACTGTTCCTTATGTTTACAAAAAATCCTATTTGTCCACAAACTACTTGCGTTGAGACCCCAATTTATTCTCTCAGACAACCCTGGACACATGCTATACATATATGTGTGTGTGTGTGTGTGTGTGTGTGTATTTGTGTATGTATGGCCATGCTAATTTGGATAACTATACACAGTGAGTGCAAATAACTAATAAAACCTTCCTAGGACCAACCAGATATTTCAGTAACCATTTTACTACTGCCTATCTGCAGCCTGGGTGAAAAAGGAAGCAGGAAATTTTTAAAAAGCCACAAATAGAGCCCTGATTACTCTGCCCAATTCTTGGGATTTTATAATTCATCCTTGGCCCGAACAGAAAGAGGTCAACTTTGTAACCCCAACATCTCCCCTCTTGTCCCACAGAAGAAGGGTCACAAGAAGGTAGTGTCCGGACTCTGGGGCAGAGGTGGAAAGAGAACTGCAGGAAGCAAAAGGAAGGGGCCAGGCTGCTTATCCTAGAGGTAGGTGGGGCCTCCCCTCTCTGGGCAGGGGTAGGGGGGAGGAGGGATGGGGCTCTGCAGCCAGAGTAAAATCATCCAAGAATCTGGAAATGCCAGGCATGGAAACCAGAAAATGCACATTGCGAGGAGGCTCACAGAATTTGGACAAAGCGGGTTTTTGGCTGACTTGGGCCTGTTTTCCTCTGCTCAGGAAAGGCAGCCCCACACGATTTTTCTAGTGTCCTCACGCTTGCTGAATGGAATTGCCCCACACCCCCATGCTGGGTCTAGGACACGGCCTGCATCAGAACCAGGCCGCACATTCCTCTCCTATAAAACCGCCTCCCTTTCCCTTCTTTTTCTCCTCCTGTCTACAAACTGGGAGCGGTGGCCTGGGATCGGGCCAACAGGCAGCCTCGTTCTGGCTCCAAACACTACCCTGCTCCAGGCACATCTCCCCTCACCCTCCTGGCACCAAATAAAATAGGGTAGGAATACAGGTATTGGGACGACCATCTCTTCTCTTCAGTGCATCTGGAAATGTACTTTCATCCTCTACAGATACTAGAAAACAAAACCCCAAGTCCTTTAATTCACTATTTAGCTTGAAACTTCCTTGTGTCACCAAATAGAAATCAAACCGGGAAGGCCAGAGCCCTGTCCTCCAGCTGGAGGCCTACGTGGGGATCCTCCTCCGCGGGGCGGGCAAGGCAGAGGACAGCCGCGGGCTTTGAGGGGTCAGAGCAGGGCAGAGCCTGAGTCTCACCCACCTGGTGCGACTGGAAAGTGTCACTCCATGATGGCCAAGGCCCCCCGGAAAAAGGAAGAACCCCGCAAGCCAGCTTCACAACTTTCGGTGAGAACTGAAAATACTGACAAAAGCACGGCAAGGGGAAACCAGCCCGTGAAGATGAGGTCGGTGCGGGATCCGCCGTGCCCAGTAAGAATACCCTGAGGGCCAGAGAGAAGGCGAGAGCGAATGGCAAAATGTTGACTATTTGCCCGAGGCCAGCTGTAACCCCGGACCCCACAAAAGGCTTAGGGATCCTCCAGGGAAGGTGTTCCTCTCCCTCCCCCGCACCTCTGAGACCCCCCTCTGGTGGTCTTCCCGGGCCCTCTTCAGGAGCTCCGTCAGGATCCGACGTGACACCCCCTTGCTCTACCTGGTCCACTCCCCCTCCCCAACTCCCTGCCAAGGGACAGAAGGCGGAAGGGCCACGGCAAGAGGAGAGTTTCTCCCATCCCTGTCTCCTCCACCGGGCTGCACTGCTCGCACCCTTGGCCCACAGAAAGCCTATTTCTTGCAGTTGCTGCGGCAACAGGCAGTGCCCAGAGCCGGGGGCAGAGAGCAGGGTGGCTAGGATAGAAACAGCCTGGGATTTTCACTGCCTGAGGGCTCAGGGGAGCTGGGCCGGCCCTGTCTGGGCAAGCGGCTTCCCCAAAATGTACCATTTGAGGAGTTGGAAGGAAGACATTTTTCAATCCCTCAAAATGTGTTGCTCCCCCCAACTAATTTATGATCAGGATCATGGCCAAGAAAACTCGAGAATCCTCATTCCCCTGGTGGCTAGCCCCTGCGGAGGCTGGCACCAGGGTGCCGGGAGCTCGGGACCTGACCACCCCTCGGCCACAATCCGTCCCTCTCCGGCTCCCTTTCTTTCTCACCCTCTCTCCCCCTCTGCGTCCTCCAGCTCCAACACAAACTGTTTGCACGGGAAGTCTCCCTCTATGACCCGATTCAGCACACACAAGAGAAAACTGTGGGCGACAGACCCAACGTCCTAACGAACTTGAGTTAATTAATGCTAAGGAAGAAAAGAGGCGCCCTCGCTCTGTTGAATCACGGTTCACTAGCCCTTTCAGTTTGCTGTGGGTGGAGGAAAAAAAAAAGAGGCTTTTTGGTTCAAATATTTTTGGGGGGCGAAGGGAAAACAAAAACACCGCAGAAGGGCCGTGGAGGGTGAAACCGTAGTACCTGCCCAGAGGAGCAGAGGCGAGGGCAGCCGAGAGCGTCCTCCCCGAAAGCTTCTGGCCTAAACAGTCCTGGGAAGGCCAAGAAGGGGAAAGAAAAGGGAAGGGATTATCAACTAATGGCCAGCCTAGTCAAATAGATTGCTCAAAAAATTATACTGTCAGACTAGAAGAGACATATAGATTTTTTTTTAAAAGCCCAAACCCAACAACTCGATTTGAACAGATCCGTGAAGATGTTTTAACAGAGCAGAAAACCGAAATATGGATGGCATGCATACAAAAATGTAAGTGTGCAGAAAAAAAGAAGAGGTGGTAATGGGGGGCCAGGGAGAACAGCTGCAATTTTACTTTCCAGATGTTGACAGCAAAATGTAATTGGCAAGTAACTTCTTCCTTACCACTTTTCATCCTTTGGTCCTGAGATGTTTCAAAATCCTACAGCTAGACCTGAGTCTGCCGGCAGTTTCCTGGCACTCGGTATGCACACGGATGGGTCTGGAAGCCTCGTGGGCCACACGCCTGCGAGCTTTTTTATCAGCCCACTAATTTTTACAAGCCCTCCCACCATTCTTTAGCGGGAGACCTAAGCAAAGCCGGCTGGAGGACATTCTTATTTAAATCATCATTTATTATCATTATTATTTTGTTAGGGAAGGCCTTTTCTTTCAAGGCTGGGTCTTCCTTTTTTTTTTTTTTTCTTTTTAAATAAACGTCTTAACTGAAATGCCTAAAAAGTAGAGAAGATCGCACACTTCTAAGCCTGGCGCTCGAGACATTTTCACAAAGTGAACACACCTGTGTGACCCCACCCAGATTAAGAAATAGAACATTTTCAGCACCGCTGAACAGGACTTTAGTTTTTAACTATAGAGTTCTCGGAGTTTCTAGGCCTTAGAAACAGCTCCTGCCCCCACCAGTAATGTCAAGTTCAAGCACCTACGTATACACATGTGTTAACAGAGCAGCATACGCTACTCATGTGACCACCAAAAAAAAAAAAAATGCAGTGAAGAGAAGCCCCTCAAATTCTCACTGCTGCAGAGGGGTTTCGCGCCTCTCTGTCTCTGTCTCTGTCTCTCTCTGTGCCTACCCGGCTCTGATCCCATCAACAGGGCAACCAACTGTGCAGCGGGGTAACAGACCAGCCGGGCGTGAGTGTGGTGGACAAACAGGGCCCACCGAGCTGAAAGCCAACAGTCATAGTGACCAAGGGGGAGTAAGAGACTCCCCGTGCACCCCGCCCGTAGGCAGAGACCGGGGGCCTCAGGGGTATGGAGCATAATGGGGGAAAAAGTGGCTCTGCAGAGCCAGGGATTCCTGGAGGGTAAATGAGCACCCATCCAGGCAGGCTGCCCTCATTCCAGTCCCCAAAAGTCTATCAGGGAGAGGAGTGAGGGGGTCCTGGGGGCAGAGCTGCCCGGGAAGGGAGGCCCAACCCTGCTGCATCTGCCTCCCCCTTCCCTGGCTCCAGCCCCAGCTGGCTCCCCCCTCACTTTCACTCGCACTAAATTTACTTTATAATTTTAAAATTAAATTTTAAAAAAAGCAGGAAAGAGAAAGCACTGAAGGCAAAGTACCTCCCACAATATCTCTCCAAGGGGGGGGGGTTCCTGCTTATGTAAAAAGACAAAATGCAAGGGATCGCGGAAAAGTCTAAGCACCAAATAACAAGGAAAATAAAAGAGAAACACATTTAATTAAAAACACCTGAAGCAAATAAATAACTCCTTTGCAACTCGAAGCGGTGCCTGTGGGCACAAGTCCCTACCCCCATTTCTTGCCCACTTTTCCCTTTCCTTTCTCACAGAGAGCTGCGACTTCCCCAAGCACTACATACAGAAACCCCCTTTTCTGAGCCCATCCACCCCACAACTGGGGGAAGGGCCAGGGCAGCCACTTAGCATCCCACCAGCCCGAAGCAAACCTCCGAAGCCTTGATGAAGCGCCCTTTCCTTAATTCCCACATCTTCCCAAGCGATGCCCACCACTGGCCCTGTACTCTGCTCTCCTGCCTCAAATCTAGGCCCGGTAGGTGGTGGTAGCACTGTCCTGGGGCTGGACGCCAGGCCCAGCCCAAGTGGGCAGCTCTCTCCCCTACCACGGGTTGCGGGCTGCCAAGTCGGGCTCAAGGACCGAATTTTCACTTCCTATTGCGTATGGGGCCGAGAAGAAAGAACTGTTCAGCTTGATTTTAAAATATGACAAGGGATCTGAGCCCTCTAATCCTTCGATCTTTAGAAATACTTGATTCTTTTTGGGGGGGGGAAGCGCAGAGTAGGCATCAAGACTGCCTCTGAGACCCCACACCCCCACCCGGTTTGACTTTCCCACCAGCCCGCCGCCTGGGAAACGCGCCCTCGGCTGGCACAGGGGTACCAGAGCCCGGCTCCTTTCTTCCTTTCTTTCTTTTTTAAATCGCTCTAGCGCAAACCAGGCAGTGGGTCAGGGCCCAGAGGCGGGGGAGGGAAGAGGAGAGGGTTGTCTCTGAAAGAGAGGAAAAAAGGAAAGCGAGGCTCCAACTCCGGGAGAAGAACGGCTGCCGCAAGTTTCCCGGCTTGTGCCAGTTTGGGGATTTGCGAATCAGACCGGAGCGGAGGGAAAGGCGGGCGAGAAAAAAAGCCCGCATTAAAACTAACCAGCTCTGCCTAAAAGCACGCTTTTCACCCTTAAATAAGACAATGACGAGGGGAGAGAAGAGACGAGTTATTTCTCACTCTTTAATTATTCCAATGCTTAGCATTATTTAAAAAAAAAAAACCACACACATTAGCCAATGATACATTCTAACCCTCAACAAAGCTGGTATTTTTCTCTGATTACAGACTTTGCCGCGGCAAACCCGGGCTCCGACGACAGAGGCAGCGCAGAAGCGCGCTCCTAAATGAGACACAATTTTATTAAAATCATAATAATTCCTTGCATTTCTATAGTGCCTTTTCAGCAGTGGATACCCCAGGTGCCCATGCCCGGTTCTACGAGGGAACTGGCGACCAAAAACTCAGTCGTGAGGCAGGCGAGGCTCGCCAGCTCCACAGAGTGCCACCGGCATGTATTTCTTTCTTTTTTTTAACAGCCCGTTTCCATCAGCCTCTGTCTCACGCTTTCAAAAAAAAAAAAAAAAAGTAATAAAACTCCTTTAAAATTTTAAAAATATTTTTTTTAAAAAAGGAGGGAAAAAATGACCTGTAATATAAGGGGAGGAGGGAGCCAAGTGTGGTCTGGGAGCCTGGGGCCGGGGAGGTGCTGCTGGGATGAGCCGCCTCTGGGTTCAGGGTGCAGGGTCAGCCACTACCCAGGTCACCTCCCCAGGCGCAGCTGGAGTAGGCTGAGTCATCTGCACATGGAAAAGGAAAAGGACCTAACACCACCAAAGCGCATTTAAGTAATTTGGACAATGAGAAGTCGCGTTAATGACTGGTTTCCGATGGGCCAGCGGGAGGCCCCCCCCCCCGGGCACTTTCACTGAAGGCTGGGGTGCTGCTTGAGCTCCAGAGGGGCCGCTGGGTGGCTTCATCGGGACACCAGCCTCCTCCTACAGGTTAAGTCGGGCCCACTCTGCGCACACGATCCTTTCCCGCTTTTCCATCCTTTCCCCCCCACAAGCCGGCCCAGGTTGTGCCACAGAATGGCTGGCAGCAATGGGACAGGGGGGACTTAGCACCCCAAGTTCAAGAAGTCATCTGTGAGAGGAAAGGCGGTGTCGACCGGAGGGGATCTGAGGGGAATTTTTTTTTTTTTTTTTTTTAACGTTCTTGGAGACTGCGCAACTCCCGCGGCCTGAAGGCAGGGGAGAGGGGAAGGGAAAGCACATTTTCTGCCACTTAGTCACATTTCTTCCCCGTGCCTGCTGGAGGCCAAACGCCCCCAAACCCAGCCAACCCTCGAAACAAACAAAAATCTCCCCTGCTAAATTTCCCCTCCCTTATTCCCCCCCAAAGAAGCAGCGGCTGGGAGAGAAATGGGGAGGCTCTTCGGAGGGAGGCCTGGGGTCTGGAGGCAGCGACGCGCGCACGATGGGGGGCAGAGAAGGGACCCTCTCCAGATTGGCGCCCTAAGGTTGCCTGCAGATTCTGGGGGCATTTCACCCCAAAAGTCCTCCGCGCGACTAAAGAATTACAGGAATTATCAGCATCGCACTCATTCCAAAGCCCTCGCGCGCGTTAGCCCCTGTCGGGGATCCGGATGGGCACGGAAGAGGGAACTTAGGCGAAGGCGGCCCACGGCCCCACCCGGAGCGCCGGGGACCCAACCGGCCCACGGGCCAAAACGCCGCCATTTGAGCCCCTTCTGGCGGCGGCCTCTGCTGCTGCAAATGGCGAGGGCCCCGGAACGCGAAGCCTGCAGGCCCTCGACGCCACGCGGGGTCACTTCGGGGTGGTCGCCGCGAGGGGTTAGGCCGCGTGCGGGTGGAAGGGAGCCCTGCCAGCTGGGAGCGGGGCAGGGGAGGCGAGGACCCCCGCAGGGACCGGGCCTGAGGCCCCCCGCAGAGGCGTCATTTCCCCCGCTCCACTCCTTCACACCTGTTCGCGGTCTCCCCTCACCTGCCCGCGGGGGGCAGTGGTCCTCAGTCCTCCGTCAGCGCCCGCCTGGCGCGGTTCCGCGCAAGTGACCCAGCCGTCGTGCGCACAGGCGCACAGGCTCTAGTCTGGTCGCACGACGACGACGACGACGACGACGACGGCTTCCCGCCTTTTTGCCTCCGCGCACGCGCACGCCCGACTCTGCGCCAGGCCCGCTCCCAGCCAACGGTCCTCTGGTGCCCCAGGGCCCCGGTCGAGGGGTATGTTGTCGCTGTCGTTTCCACCCCGTGGTGTGCAGTGCAGGTGACCATGACTGTCAGCACCCGAGTCCTGCCTGCCCCGTGGAAAGAACACAGCCCTCCCTCTGCCTGAGGCCAGGAGGAGGCCTCCCCATGACCTCCACCCACCTGTGCCCCCACCCCATGCCGGGCATGAGCTAATTGTAGCAGGTCCCGGAATGCCACGCAGGAAAAGAACACCTTGGAGGTAACAATGAAAGGAGTTTGTAGGCGGTGGGCACCTGGCAAGGGGCATATGCATGTGCTGGGGCTAGTGCATGGCCCTGGGGGCACCTTTCTGCCGGGGGGGGGGGGTTTGCAAAGGCACATGATGGGATGCACCCACTTAAGGTGGGGGGTGCAGGATATCTTCTGGGTGATGTTGGAGGTGGCCTGGTTGGGGCATCAAAGTGCTACCGTTGGGCAGTGGGACCATCTAGGGAGTCCTGAGACAACCCCTGCCCCACCTCTGCTCAGCAATGAGCTTCTATTTTAAGATACCTCCCACCCCTCCAAAATCCACCCACTTGCTCCTGAGGTCCCTGAGGTGGGGTGTCCAAGGGGAATCTGCCTCTGCCCCAGGCGCACCTGAGCGGAAGGCCAGGAGGCCAGCGCAGGGTCTGAGCTACCAAGCTGGACTCAGGGGGGCAAATGGAAGTTTCGTCCGAGGAGGGGGCATTAAATGGCCTCTTTGTGGAGAGGAATTGTGGGCCGTCACTCAGGATTAATTTAAGCAGCAACAGCAAACACACACCAAAAAGCAACGTCTGGCCGCCAGCACCCACCCCCGCGATTGTGTTTCGGGGAGTGCTGCAGGATTTGTTGGTGTGGCCCGGCCTTTAAAAAACGTGGGGCATCCACAGAGGGAAGGGGAAGGCTGCTGCCGCCTGGCCCCATGTCCCTGCTTGGCGAAAAAGGGTTTGCAGGTTTGGGACCAAGCCGAGTGGGGGGATGGTAAAATCCAAGTGCAAACGTGGAGCAGGAATGGGGGGAGGTTCTACGTAAACTATATATAAAGGTACAAATTTCCAATATAAATATGTCACATGCAGGGGTGCCACTGAGTAGCAACTCTGGGGCTCTCGCCTTCACCCCAGGGACATTTGGGGAGGCGGGTGTTCTAAGAGAAATCTGGCAGGGCGGTGGGGTGGGAATTAGGCCTCCGCTTCCCGGTCTCCTCCCCCAACAACCTGAATGCCGCTTTGGAGCCAGGTGCCCTGGGCAGCCTGGCAGGTGTGCAGCTCACGTGAAACACACGCGTGTGCAGACTGGGGAGGTGTGTACCTGCGTGGGCCTGGAGCCACGTGTGTGGGCATCAGCGGTCCTGCAGACTTGCCGACCCACCGGAGCCCAGCACACCCATGGGGGCACAGGCAGTACCGGTACTCAGAGCCAGGTCTGGGCAAAAGGCGGGGGAGAGCATGTGGTATGTGTGCGGGGTGTGTATGTGTGTGTGTGTGTGAGGGGGACCCCATCTGATGTCGGGCAAGGGCGTGTTTATGGGCTCGTGTGCTCCTCGCAGTCTCACTAGGGGTCAGGCCTGTGTGCATAAAAACTGGAGGTGCCTGGGATCCCCCTGGGGGTGTCAGGCAACGGTGTGCTTGGGACCCCGCGTCTAAGCCTCCGTGAGGGAGAGTGCTTATGCGTGCCCTTGAGAGCCCCCGTGCATGGCCTGCTGGGTTGTCAGACACGGGAGTGCGAGTGCCAGAGGGCACCGGGATGCAGCCCGGGGGGCGCCCGCATGGGTTTTCAAGCCCCCTAGGAGCAGCCACGTGTGCTGGGGCCACCGTTGAGGCCAGCAGAGCCTGGATCTAACCCCTGAGCAGGCCAGGGGGCAGGGCCAGCTGCCCAGCCAGCCTCAGCGGCGGGAAGTCACTGGAGGCGTGTTGGTTTTGGCCAATGCAGCTCAAACAGGGGGAAGCCCCGGGGAGCAGCAGGGGTGGAACAAAGAAGGGGAAAGTGAGGGAAGGCGGGCGGCAGGGGAGGAGGAGGATTCGTCCTGGAATGCGGAGAGCCTTGGGGAGCAGGGGTGCTGGGCAGCCCTAGACTCTGGGCCCTGGCGTGGGGTGAGGGACCTCGCTGGTGTCCACAGCTGCCAATTTCCCACTCCCCCGCTCATTCTCCCTCTCCCCCACCCCATGGACTGAGACCCTGGCCCCAGTCAAATGCTCCCGCACCGGGAATCCTGCAACCGCGTGCGCGTGAGGAGCCAAATAGCATTTCATTTGGGGTGGAGAGCAGGGCTCAAATTTCTGCAGCAGAGGGCAGACAGTTTGAGGCCCCTTCCCTGTTTCTTGGCTGGACTGCTTAGAACCTCAGTTCTGCCCATCCGGGGAATGGGAAGGGAACTCCCACAGGGAGGGCCAAGAGGGGGAGTCTCCGCTGAATAGGAGTGAGTTGAAAAGTAGGGTGACCTGTTTAAGCCTCACTTGCCCCTGGGGGCCTGACTGAGTAATTTCTCCCTCCCCCACTTCCAGCCCCATGACCTTGGCACTTGACCTTGTGGCCTCTGTTGCCTCATCTGTAAAACAGGTTACTCATACCTGCCTCATGTTGGGAGGGTTACAGGAGGTCACGCGCACACACACACACACACACACACACACACACACACTCCGCCTGCTGCCCAGGCATAACTGCTGTGGAGTTGGTAGCTGTTATTTTTATTGTGAGGAGTCTATGGCTGTGACAAGCTGTGACGCTTGGTGTGATCGCGTGAGGCTGGCTGTGCGTGCGACTGTGCCGCTGTGTGTGTGTGCGTGTGTGTGACAGGTTGTGTGTGAGACTGTGCGTGGACGACAGATTGTGCCGGTGTGCGCACTGCCTGTGACAGGCTGTCACTGCGCGACAGACTGCGGGTGGCGGGGTGTTGCGGGTACCGACTGTGAGTGGAGATGAGGCGGTATGTGGGGCTGGGGCTGGGGGACTCCCGAAAACCTCCCTCAGTGAGGCTCCGGCTGACAGTGTAAGGGGAGGCTCTCAGGGTCCAGTGGCCCCTCGGGCCTTGGCCTTTCTGTCGTGTCCAGTGGGACTCCACTTGCTTGCAAACCTTGGTAGGTGACCGGTCAGAGGGGCCCTATGATAAAGCCGCCCCTGCACCCGCTATTGTCAACTCAGGTCCCCCGGCCCCCCGCTTCTTGCTTGAGTTCTCAAGACCCCAGGATGGTCACCAGGGATCTCAGGGTGTGAACGACCCCAGGTCTGGCTGGTTTCAGTGGGGGGCATACACCCCAAGCCTATTTCCCACACTTTCCCTGAGCTCCAGGCCTGGATAGGGATGGTGGAGACCAAGAGAAGGGAGGGATATGGGGGAAAGCTCCAGAAAAGCCGGGGGGAAAAAATGGAGGGAGAAGGTGAGAAGACCGGAGACTTGCCTGGGACCTGGAGAACGTGGAGCTGCTTGAGGTTGGGGCCTCCAGTAGAGCTGGACACACATCAGGTTGTGTGGGGGGGAGGTGAGGACTGGCAGAAACACCCGCTGAGGCGGAAGGGCACTGCGTTCCAGGTTCCGCGCTGAGACCCCTGATCTTAGGGACGCTGAATATCAACCCAGCCAGAGGGAGGAGAAAAGCCGGGGTCTCTCCTAATTTGTGTGGGATTCTACTTCTTTTACCACCCCGGCCCACCTCTTCCCTTTACAGCTGGGGAAACTGAGGCTGAGCGAGGGGAAGGGACTTGCCAGACCACCAGCTCGCGCCCAGGAGACCTGAGGATGGAGGACTTCGGGTTTGGAGAAACCTCACGGCCGGAAAAATCCCAGGCCCTGTGGGCTGGGGGCAGCACCCTGTGAACCCTGCCCTCCTCTTGGTGTGTCAGGATGTGTAGGTTTTGTGCGTGATGGCATGGGCTGTGGTCCACGGCTGTCGTGTGTCTGGTGTGCAAGCCACAGAATGATGTATGTGTCCCTCTGTCGGTACGGGCCTCTGTGTGTCTGTGTGTCCATTCAGGGCCAGCCCCTGCCACAGAGTGGGGAGAGGCATCGAAGCACCCCCCCCCCCGAAAGTGTGTCTTTGATACTTGCAGCCTCGGCAGCGAAAAACAAGTTTCCACAGGGCCGCCTTGGGCTGAGGCCAGGCCGTCCTCAAATAACATTTGAAGTTACTTAGCAAACTTTGTTTAGTGCCGAGAGAGGCAGAGAGGCCCGGGCAGCGGGCTTGGGGTGGGGTGGGGGGAGTAAACCGGTTCCTCCGAAGTCCCTTGCCCCTCTCAGGGCATGAGTGCCCAACATGGGGCTTAGTTCCCCTCCCCAGAACTCCAGAGAGGAGGAGCAGGAATCCTGAAGGCCCAGGCGACCTGGAGGGGAGGAAAGATCTGGGCACCCCACAGAGAAAAGCTTTGCTTTTGCCAGTCCAGGCCCTGGACTTTGGCAAGAATGCCCACCCTGGTCTCCGGGTGGCTCAGAGGCTGATTGTCCCTGGGTCTGGTTAGAAATGGAAGGGTCTACACTTTTCTGTGCTGCCCCCTTTCCAGAGCCCAGCTCTGCCAGCCTTGAGGCAGGTTGTACAAGCTGGCTCAGAGCCTGTGTCCCCCTCCAGACATGCATACACACACACACACACACACACACACACACACACACATGCATGCACCCAGAAAGCCCCTGGTGCCCACATAGCCAGCCCTCCCAAACTCTCATTTCCAGGGTCCCGGCCCCAGGCAGCAGAGAAGGCCTGAGAGCCAGCAATGGCGGGTTTGGAAGTGGGGTTGGTGCCTATGGGAGGGGGAGGAGGAGGAGATGCCAAAAATGGTGAGCCATTACAGGCAAGCAGGCAAGCAAGGGAGGAAACAAGCAGGGAAGATGGAAGCCAGGCGGGCATCCTTGCGGAGCTCTGGGCTGCAAAAGGGGCAGCGAGAAAAGCAGTCTTGGGCCTTCCAGGGAGCAGGCATGGGGGGACAAGCCCCAGGTGGCACGGGACAGGCAGGGGGCCGGGAGGCGCCCAACGCTCCCCCACCCCCACCCCAAGCTTTGAAATGGAGACTGGCAGCAGCAGCCGCTGGGCTCTGCCCGGGCATGGGGTGGGGGTGGCGGGCAGGCAGGGCGCCAAGCCAAATGCCACCAGGCTGGGCACGGTGGTTGCCAGCCGGCAGCGCTGACCCCACCAGCCCCAGCCCAGAGCCCTCACATCTAGAACTTTGGGGGCGGAGGAATACGGGGGCCCCGCAGAAATCAGAGGTCCAACGGACAAAGCCAGGTCCCCTCGAGCCCGTGGGCAGGTCCCCAAGACCCTACAAAGATGGCACGGCCTGGCACTGCCAAAGTGACGGGCTGGGGTAAAAATAAACTGGGCCCGCCCCGGGGGAGCTAAATCGAGGGGCCCAGGTGGAAGTGCCACTCCGGGCCACCAGCTGCCCCTGCCCCACCCCCAGCTCGGAGCAGCAGGGCTGAGAACACCGGGTGCCCATTGAGGCCCAATTTCTGTACAGGAGAAACCCCAGCCATCTTGTCTCCCCGTCTTGGGTGGGCAGCATACGGTATATCCACAAACACAGATAATGGATGATCTCAGGCTGCACCAACAGGCCACTCATGGAGGCAGACGGTGGGGGCAACCAGGCTAAGCCTCATACCCTTGACCTCCGGACTGCCCCCTCCCGAGAGGGAAAAGGGCCTGTGAGGCCATGCTTGAGCTGTGGCAGGGCTACGCTGAGTGGCAGGTCAGCGACGGGCCACGAGGCCTCTCAGACCACCTCTGCTAAAACAGCAGCTGCCCAGCGCTTCCGTGGGCCCTACCTGTCCTTCTCCTCCTCGCACCTATCACTGTCTCAAGTACTGGACACTCCCTTGTTTTTCAGGTTCACTGTCTGCCCTCCCACCAGGGCTGGCACCTCTGCTGATTTTGCTCTCTCCTGAGCCCCCAGGGCCTAGAACAGGGCCTGGCACCGGGGAGGTGCTGAGTAGATATTTGTTGAAGGAATGCACAGGCCCCCGGCAGCACCCCCAGCACTCGGGCTCCAGCTGGGTGCCCAGCAAGGTGTGGGAGAAGACATCACGCCCTGTCGGGGGAGTGAAGGCAAGCCAGGCCAGTGGTGGTACAGAGTGGGTGAGCCGACCACCCACTCTCACGCTGAGTCCTGAATGGAAGAAGATCTGAAGGTCAGGGTGGTAAGGAGGGCTCAAGTGCTGACAGCTGGGGCAAGCTTCACATGGTGGGGGTGGGGGTGGGGAATGTACAGGCTCACTCTGAAATTTGGTAAAGACCAGAAAAGAAGCTGCGATTCTGTCCCATCAGGAGGATTTGGAGTGGTGGCAATCAGAGAAGAGGCTCAGGCTCTATCACCTCCTAGCCCTTGACCCTGGCACTGGATATCTCTTCTCTTAGCTTCTCATCTATAAAACCAAGCACTTACTTCGCATTGAGCGCTACTTTAAAGCACTTCCTATAAGCCAACTCCTTTCGTCCTTACCATAACCCTGTGAGAGGAAACTAGAGGCACAGAGAGGTTGAGTGACTTGTCCGAGGTCACACAGCTAATGAACGAGCCAGGATTCAAACCCAGGAAGTTGGCTCAGAGTCTCCGCTCTCCTAATAAGGTCCAAGTGTCCCAAATGCCAACAGTGCCAAACTGAAGAAACCCTGCCTTATTATACTGTCATCCACACACACAGCCACAGCTAACCCCTGCCACACCTGCCTCACACAGAAGGATTCTGGGGACAAGCTGGGAAGGCACTTAGCACAGGGTACAACACAGCAAGCATACAGCACGCTTTAGCTATCACTACAGTTTTTAGGACATCTCATTATAATCCCATAAAATGCTTTCTCCCTGTGCGAATCTGCCAGCCCTCGCTTTTCTTTCTCCGGAGTCAGAAATGAAGAGTCCATGGCCAGAGGATTAAGGAGACAGCCTCATGGAGGACAAGAGTTTCAGAAATTAGCCTCGCCTCCCTCCCGGACTGTCTTGATGGCTTCCAGAAGCAGGACAGTTAGAGTGGGGCCGCTGGGCCAGAGGACTGGGGTGTCTTGGGCCAGCACAGGCATGTGGGTTTGCAGGCTTCTCCCCCTCAGGTGTGACAAACCAGCACAGGGATTCAGAGTCCCAAATTCTATCTGGAGAGGTCAAGGTGGTGGAATTCGAGGCTCAAAGATAGCCAGAGGGCAGGCAGGCAGAGGGGAGGCCCAAGGAGGCCAGGTTCCAGCGCTCAGCCGCCATTTCCAAACAGGGCCAGGTGTAACCCAGGTGTGAATGCCTGTGGGGCTGTGACGCCCATCCACACGCACTGGGGCAACTCGGGACTGTAACTCCACACCGTCTGTGCCTGGGCTTATGTATGGGGATGAGGTCGCATTTGTGACAACACCTGGGTCCTGACGAGCAAGACTGTGTGTGCCGCACTGACAGCATCTTGTCCGTGTGTGTGTGCACACGTGCACCTGCGTGTGTGTGATGAGTATCCATTGTGCTCATGTGTGTGTGACTGTGTGTGTCTGAGAGGATTCAGGCTGAATGTCGCCGCTTCCGCACTGTTGACATCAGGGGACTGGATCACCGTTGGTGGTGGGGGCGTCTCGTGCACTGGAGGGGGCTGGGCAGCGTCCCTGGCTTCCCCTCGGAAGATGCCAGTAGCCAGCTCCCCTCCAAGTGTGATGACCAAATATGTTCCCAGACGTTGCCAAGCGTGTGTGTATCGCTGTGTGTCTGTGAGTGTGTGGCTGTGTGCATGTGCTCCTCTGTGTCTGATGGTGGGCGGGAGTGCATCCGTGCTCGTGTGTATGTTTCTGGGAGTCTGACAGTGTTAATTCGTGCACGTGCCATGTGCTTCTCGCCGAGTGTCTGTGGGTCCGTGCGACACTCCGTGGTCCTGTGTGTTTGGCCACAGCGAGGCATGTGTCTGTGCTGTGTGGCTCGTGGCCTGTGATTGAAGGACCCTGTGTACCCGTGTGCACGTCCCCGCATGGGTAGCCCACGCTGACGTGTTCGGGTGGGGCGGGCATCTCTAGGTGTTTGTGTGGAAAGGCAAGTCCCTTTGTGTGGGGCCGCCCGTGTCTGTGCGCTCCTGATTTAGGAAGGTGTGCTGTGCCCGCAAGTGCCGGTGACAGTGGACAACTCTATGTGAGACGGACCCAGAATAAAGCCCTAAGATGATTCTGCAGAAGCCAGTATGGGGGTGAAATCTCCTGGATGCTTTGCCCCCCCACCCCCTGGTCCCGACTGTCCCGGGACTGAGAGCCGCTTCCCCAGGCCAAGGGGGTAGGGCGCACCTCTGAGTTGCCCCTTTCTCCGGCTTGGCTCCCACAGATTCAGGTGGGGACAGACCCCTGCCCGTGCCCGATCTGTGCCAGGGAGGCTGGCACGGAGCTTTCAGCCAAGGGGGGCAGGGTCCTCGGCAGTGGTGGTGGCACTGCCCCCTGCCCACTGCTGGCTACCACCCCCAGCTCCCCTCAGGGTGGGGCCCCAGTAGGGGGAAAGCTCCCCAGTGCAACCCTGGCTTCCGATTGGCTACGGATCGCCGCAGTGCCCGCCACCCGCCTCCCCCCTCCCCGGCTGGCGCAGCCACATCGGTAGTGGTGGCAAACACAGCTCCGAGTTCTGGGCACAGCTGCGCCTCACAGAGGCCTGCCAGCCCCACCAGAAGCCAGACACCCCAGCTCCATGCCCCCGACCCCTCCCCACCTGCCCGCCCGGCCAGCCAGGCAGCACGGTCACCCTGGCTGCTGGCCCCCCTCAGGCTGCCAGGCCCCATCCACCCAGCCCCCTCACCCATCAGGCCTGTGCCCCCTTGGCCAAGCCCACTTGGGGGGCCCAGGCCCCTACACACGGCCACTCCCGCTCTCAGAGGGGCTCCTCAGGAGGGGGGAGGCGGCGAGGAGGGGGGGCAGGGAAGGGGGGAGCTAGCCCTTCTTTTAGTGAACGCGCCCAGAGCTGGAGCCAAAAATCGAGGAGGAGAGATATTCAGACGGAGCCAAGACGCGTTTGGCAGGAGGAGAGAGAGAGGGAGAGAGGGAGCGGGAGGAGGGGAGGAGAGAGGGAGGAAAGAGAGAGAGAGAGAGAGGAGAGAAAGAGAGAGAAAGAAGGGGGGGGCCTCGGTTTCCAAATCTGAGCTCTCAGAGCCTTGGAGGGACAGCGGGTGGCATGGGAGGTGTGGGACCCAGGGCAGGCTTGATGGTGGGGGCAGCGGGGGCGGAGGGCTCAGGCCCACAGAGACAGCCGGACACCCCAGCTGGCCAGGCCAGGACGGACATAGGCAGAAGCCAAGATCAATGCGCACCCGGCAGACAGAGGGAGGCCTGTGGGCGGCCCAAACACACACCCGCACCTCGCCACACAACGGGCTTCTGTCCATGCCGGGCCAGGGGCACGGGCGGGGCCCACAGCGGGGCCACCGCGGCTGCCCGACCTCATGGGAAGCCATGGAGAGGCCGGCCTGCTCCCAGCCGCTAGCCTGGCCGCCATAGCGGGCATTTCACACGCTGCCAGGAAGCCAAAGGGGGCCAAGGAGAGGCGGCCCTCGTGGTGAGATACGCTTTGGTGGCCACAGGGACAAGCCCAGCACGCAAAATGCCACGGGGCAGGTGACACCCGAAGACCCAGGCATTGACACGTTCGCCAACATAGGTCGACGTGCATGGGAAGCCACACCGATACAACCTTGGCCGTGACCGTCAGACAGCCAGAGAATACATTTAGTGGCACACTGACATGCCACAGGGGCACCATGACAAAAGACGACACCGGGCACCCGATAAACACAGGGACACGAACCCGCAAGTCTATGGTTCCCAGATACCGAGAGATGGAGCTTGGGATGACCCCTGGAGACACAGGCAGGCAGCACCCAATTACGGACACTTGGAGACCTGGGGAAACTGGCAGACGGACCCGTGCTGACGCTTGCGCCACATGGCCATCTACAGCAAAATGGTGGCTCTAAAGCCCCACACACCAGTGAACGCACGCAGATCCGGAAGAAGGCAGTTAGCCATTCACAGCCCTCCTCCTGGCTCCTTTGCCTCCACATCTGGGGCTTTGGGGATGGGAAAATGAATACACACCCTCCTTTCCCCTACCCCAGCTCGGGGGGGGGGAGGGGACAGGAGCGCATCCTCTGCACTTTGTTGGAGGAAAACACAGGTGTCTGTGCATCCTCTGCCTCTCTTGGTCCAGCTGGAGGGAAGTGAGAGACCCCAAATTTGTGCTTCAAGGGCAGATAGAACAAGGACCAAGATGGAAAAAAAAGGCCAGGCTCCCAGCAGGTTGCAGATGGAAGCCAGCGATCAGACACTCACTACCAGGGGAGTTTCACTGGCGGCCACAGCCCATCCCCTATGTGCCCATCCCCTACGCACACCCCCAGTGGCTGCCTGACCTTGCCAGGTGCCCACATAGGATCCCCCATATGCGTCCAAGCCCTATGGTAGACCCAGGTGATACTACTCATGTCCAAATGCAGAAACAGCTCTGGAGCCATGCAGATGTCCCTGAAGTCATCTAGACCCACCCCCAACCCCAGGCTCTTTGCCCCTCTCACGTTTGGACGTTCCTGCACGCTCCAGAACAAGGCCTCAGAGCCCAGCCCAAAAGTGGGCCTGGTTGAGGCTAGGGTCGAGACTAGGGAAAGGGTCAGGGTAACCAGTGGCCCCCCAAAAGGTATCTGGTCCCCATGGGGCATTACAGGGCTCGTCCCTCCCTTCCTGCTTCCTGCCCACCCCCAACATCCCCTCTCCCTGCTTGAACCCCTGCTGCCCTCTGCCTGGCTGATAGGACTCCACCCAAGGGAAAGAGCTGGGCCATGAGCGGGCTTCCCTCCTCCAGGCAGTCTTCTAGGACTTCTATGGTTGGGAGGTGCTCCTCCCTGCCTTCCACCCGCCTAGAAGTACTCTTCCCTCAGTTGGGAAGGCCTAGGGGAGACCTAATGATGATAACCAAGATGACAAGTCATTCCATTTCCTGAACATGTGCTACAGGCCAGGCTCTACGCTAAAGCCTAATCACAGTCCAAGAGTTAGGGGCTCTTGTTACCCATTTTACAGACCAGGAAAATCTGCAGCTCAAGTCACAGGATTAGAAGATGCAGACCCAGAGTTCAAACCCTGTGCCATCTAATGACAAAGCCCAATTCTTGACTTCTGCACCCACAGCCTCCATCGGGGACCCTTGAGGCCTCACAAGACATTCCTGGCTCACCAAGAACCCTTGACTCCAGCACCCAGCAAGAAGAGAGCATCCTGCCCCCCCCCCCCAATTAACCCAGCAGAGCCCTTGGCCCCAAGCATGGCCTGGTCCAGCCTCAAAACATCTGAGTCCAAGCTAGCCCCCAGCACGGCCTGCCCATCCCCGCTCATGCCTAAACACACCTCCTATCCCAGAAGCGGGCATGAAGCAGGTAGGGCCAGAGCCATGGGGAAAGGTACCATTAAAAGGGGGCGCTACACTGCGCCAGGACAGGGAGCAACAGCATTGTGGGGACAGAAAGGTGGCCACGGTGCCCCAAGGAGAGAGCTGAGGTGGGGGCATCGGGGAGGCACCAGCCCACAGCCCCTGCCCTGGAAGGATTGTGTGTGCGGCTCCACAAAAACAGGGGTGCGTGAACATTCTGCTGCTCACGTGGCTGTGTGGCAGGAAATGTCGGCCCGTGTGCACGGCTGCGTGCACACCCAGGTGAGCCAAGAGGGTTACGTCTTACATAAAAGCATGTGTCCGTCCATCTTTCTGTCCTTGAGTCTGTGTGAGCAAGCGCAGGGGCGAACACACACTTGAGTCAGCGTGTATCCGAGTGTATCCAGGAGATACGGCTGTGTCTTCGTAAGCCTATGTCGATACACATGTCCCATCTCAAGGGGGGGCGGGCGTGTGTGTTTATGTGTGTGTGTTGGGGGTGGGAGCGAACACGGGTCCACCGTTTCCTGTGTCTGCAGGCTCCTCCATGGCCCTGTGTCTGGATGATCAGCCTGAGCGGGTCATTCATGTCCCCATTTTGGGGGTGGCGGTGATGTAATGTATGTCCTCATTCTGGTGCGTGTCTGTTTGCTGGGGAAGGGGTCCCATCCATCCACCCCCTCCTGTCTGCCGAGGACTCAGGCCTAGGGCCGCAGTGGGCTCAAGCAGCGCCAGCAAGCGCCCCGCCCAGCCGCCCTGGATTTCGATGCTTTTTCCAGAAGGAGATTCCCCCCCCCCCCACCCCCCGCCCTTCCCCCTCGCCCACAGTGCCTTTCCCCGCCAGGGCCCCGCTGCTCCAAGCTCGTTCCTGCTCAATCATTTATTGACTTTAAAATCGAAGCCAATTCTGGTTTGAAAAAAAGAAAAGGGGGAGAGAGAGCGAGAGCAAGAGAGAGAGAGGCCAGAGAGACAGAGAGAGTCCGAGACTCATGGCAGGGGGTGAGGGGAAGCAGAGACGGGGCCAAAACCAAAGTCAGAGACAGAGACAGGGAGAGACAGCGACAGTCAAAGATATGGAAGGACAGAGGCTAAGAAAGAGAGACAGAGAAAGAGAGAGAGACAGAAAAGGGACAGAGCAACCAGATACAGAGACAGAGACAGAGAAAAAGACAGAGACTGGCAGGGCAAATTATGGAAGCAGAAAGATTTGTAAAAACAGAGACTCTGGATCCAAGAGATCTGACTGTCGGGAGGGGCAGGCAGACCCTGCTGACCAGCTGACAGCAGCCGCCTGCGCGGAGCTGAAGGGTACGACCCAGAGAGACCATGCGCCCCCTCCTCCCCATCCACCCTGACACACTCAGGCCTGTGACACAGAGCTGAGCCCTTGCTCCCATCTGGGGTGTCACAGACTCAAGCCTTGGTCATGCCCCTGAGTCTGGTTGCTACCCCAGACCCTTCCTGGTCTTATCACCAGTGGACTGGCTGGCATTTTCTTTCCCAGGGTACCAAGTCTTACCCAGGTCTCAGGGACCAGGCCAGGCTGCTGGGCGGGTAGCTGGTGGGTAAGGGGCGACTCAAGCATGGGGTCTTGATGCCACTAGGCCCCCGAAACACCAGCACGTAGTCCAGCCAAGCATAGCCCCAAAGGCAGCCACAGCTCAGACCCCGCTGGGTGGGCAGGGTTGTCATGGGCCCCAAGATAGAGTGATTGGTCCATCAGAGGCACAGATCTGGGGGGGGTCCCCAAGGCTGCCACAGTGGCTAGAGTGCCTGCTTACACCTACATGCATACTGTGATACATACATGTGCCTTTGTACCCTCACCGACACTCACACCCAGTTTTGCACAGGAAAACCTGCTCCCTGGGCCACACACACATCGGTACCATGCAGGCCTGCCCCCCCACCAACTCATAAAAGCCACATGCAGACCCCAAGATTGACACACACATACGCACTTGTATCTGTGGATCTAGGAGTGTGGTGCGGCCACGGCTGACACACAACCCCGACAAACTCTCTCGCCCCTCGCCACCCTCTGCCACCTGGTAGCAGCTGTATTCACTTGGACTCCCACTCCCATCTGTGGGCACACTTGGCAGAAGGCTAGCAGGGCTCAGGCTGGGCAGAGGAGAAAATTAGGACCCCAGGCCTGGCCTAAAGATTCTCCTTACACACGCAGGCCCTACTGGCAGACAGGACTAGGCAGTCCCCAGGTGTCCCCTCCTCTGAGTCCGCAATGCCCGCAGTAGCCTGGCCCCCCGCAGGCAGCACTGCCAGGGCCACTCTGGGACTCTGGACAGTTCTTGTGCCCTCTCAGAGCCTGGGGCCATGGCCCAGGGAAGGTGGCGTGTCAGGGCAGGCAACCCCCGCGCTTTTGCCGCCGCCGAACGCCGCGCAGGGAAGTTCGCTGGAGGCGGGACGCGCTCTGCTCGCGCAGCGCGCCAAGGTCGGCTCTGTTGTGCCCGCTGCTGACCCGACGGCGTGGCCGCAGCACGGTCGGCGGCATCCACTGCTGCCTCCCGCCCCTCCCGCCTCCGAGCGGCGGGACGGGATTCCCCCGGCCCGCCCGGTCCACCGCGCCGCAGCCAGGGTAGCTGGGGCCGGAAAGTTTGCGCCGAGGAAAGTTTGGGGCGGTGGGGGGGCCGCGGCTGCGACGTCCAGGGTCGGCCGAGAGGCGCGGCCCCGGCTGGCAGCGCGCCCGTCCCTCCCTCCCCTCCCCTAACCCTCCGAAATTTGGGAGCCCCGCCATTTTCTTAGCCCCGCTCCCATGTGAGGCCTGAACAAAGACTTTGGGGCGACGCCCGGGCCGCTCGGCCGGCCCCGGGCACCCCGGCTGCACGCAGGGGCCGCCGCCACGCATACCGGCCGCTGCCACCCTCGGGAAAAGCTGCGCCCGCCCCACAGAGCGCCGCGGGACCCAGTCCCAGCTCCGAGCCCTCGGGACCACCCCCTGCCACTCTGTCACCCCTGCAACCACTGCCAGTGGCCACGCTGCCCGGGTGCACGCCACAGTCGCCCACCGGTCGGCGGGAGTCTACCGCACCCCAGTCGAGCGCGCGCGCACACGCACGCACCACACACACACACACACACACGCACTCCCGCTCCTCGCTCCGGGGGCAGCGCCACGCACGCAGCCGGCCACCCCCAGAGCCCCCACCAGGAGTCCCCCGGGTGGCCAGGGTCGCACGCGCACCCTGACGCCCGCCTGCGTGCAGGGACTGCCCACAGCACGGCTTGCACCCCTCGGCCGCCCGCAGTCTCACTCCCCCCCCCACCCCGGGCCGCCGCGCGCCCCCTCCGTCCGTCCGTCCGCCCGCCCGCCCGCCCGCCGGCCTCCTGCGCCCGCTCCCCTCCCCGGTCGCCCAGGGGCGGCGGCCGGTACCTGGGTGAGGCAGTACGGGGAGTACATAGCTGGGCGCCCAGGCGGGAGCGCGGCGGCCGGCCGCGGCGAGGGGAGGCCCGGCAGGCGGCGGCCGCGCTCGGGCTCCGGCTCCGGCTCGGCTCCTCCGGCCTCCGCCGCGCTGCGCCCGCCCGGCCCGCGGCCCCGCGCTCGCCGCTCGCAGGCTCGGCCCCGCCGGCTCCGGGGCCGCCGCCGCCGCCGCCGCCGCCGCCGCCGCGCTCGCCGCTGCCTCTCGCGTCCGCTGCTGCCGCCGCCGCTGCGCGTCTACTCCATGCCGCCGCCGCTCGGCCGGTCACCCTCGCCCGCCGCCGCCGCCAACGCCGCCGCCGCCGCCGCGCTGTGAAAGTGAAAGTTTAGACAAAGTTTGGAAGCGGCGCACTCCGGGGAGAGGGAGCGGGCGGGCGGCGCGGGCGGGAGGAGGGGCGCGGGGAGGGGCGGGCAGGGCGGGGGAGCGGCGGCCGGCGCGCACACACACACACACACATGCACACACACATGCACACACGCGCGCGGGGGCGCACACCAACACAGCCACCCCGACACGTGCTGGCCCGCGTTCCATCGCAGACACACGCTGACACACAGCAGGGTTCGGACCCCGCCACACATGTCACGTACAGAACGCATTGCCACACGTTCCACGTTCCAACAACGAAGCACACACAGACACCTACACACACACAGCCTAGACACACGCCCTGGTGCACCAGTCCGCGACCCACACGCAGACAGGCACACAGGCCCACCATCACACGATGATAACCTGTACACATGCATTCCAGCAATGAACCATGCTTAGGCCAACACGGGCTTTCCACGGACACACACTGATACACACCAAGAGACACATACACCCTTGCGTGCTGACATGTACGGTTCACACTGACACACTGACAGGCATGATCACACAACCACACTGTGACGCACTCCAGACATACAACTCCTATATATAGACACCCACAGGCACACACAAAGCCACACCGAAACATCCTGGCAGTAGCCAGCCGGGCACACAGAATGACACTAATAAAATGAAGATGTGCTAACACACTGTCAAACAGACATAAGCCATCAGATACCGGCATGGCATGCACATGCCCAATGACACAGGGAAGGAGCGCACTGACCCTGATACAAAGATGTATCTCTTTGTATCAAAGTGTCACTGATACAAACTGACATTGGCAGTCACAACAACACAAGGACATACACAGGACACACCTGGTGCCCAGATGGACCCCTGAGCCTTGGGTACACTGACCAGTAGTCCACGGGATCACCCAGCCATGCACACAGGTATGACACACATACACCCAGGCCCCTCCCACACCCCAGCCTTATGGCCCTCATGCAAATACACACACACACACACACGCGCGCGCGCGCGCGCGCGCACTTGTACTTGGCCCCGATCGTGGACATACACAGATCTAGCAGGCACCACAGAGCCCAACCTGCAGGGACAGAATGGGCATGGAGGCCTCAGGTTCACGTACACTCTCGCCCCACCTCCACCCTTGTGAGACTCCAGTCTCTCATGCAAGCCCCTGAGCCCTCAGAAAGGAACGGGGGCAGAAGTGGGTACTGAGGACCCTGGTGTGGGGCAGGGGGAGCCCTTAGGTGACCCCTGAGGTGGGCGGGGAGGCGTTGCCTGCAGCCCCTGGGCAGCTCCTGCCGAGACAAATCTCTTTCCTGCTGCCAGGTACAGCCAACACCTTCTCACCCTCCCGGGGCCAAGAAGCTGTGGCAATGTTAAGCCCTGCATTGTCTGTGGGAGGGGTGCGGGTGCCCAGGTATGTGTGTGTGCACGCGCGCTCGTGCTGGGCTGGCCGTGCGGGGCTGCCAAGGCTGTGCTCCTTGGGTCCCTGTAAGCAGACATAGGGGTGTGTGTGTGTGTGTGTGGTCATATTACATCACTGAGGCAGGATGACTGGAGTTGTGTCCTCGGGTGTCTGTGTGCGTCTGGGTGTACACAGAAACAAGGGTCTGTGTACACACAGGAGTCTCTTTGTGGGGACCAGCATTGTGTCGTGGTGGGTCTCTCTGTGGGCTTGGGAGTGTCTGTGAATCAGAGAGGGTAAGCACCTGCCAGGCCCCAGGTCAAGCACTGGGCTCACAGGAAGAAACAAGACAAAAGGTTCTACCCTCCAAGGGCTGACATTCTAGTGGGAGTCACATGTGGATGGGGCCTGGGCTTGGCAGGAAGTCCTGGAGATGTGGGCGCATGGGGGAATGAACATGTGTGCTTCAAGCTGACCACAGCGTGCACGACGGCTCCGAGGCTCTTTC
The DNA here is from genome assembly GCF_963455335.1 of Martes martes. NCBI lineage: Eukaryota > Metazoa > Chordata > Mammalia > Carnivora > Mustelidae > Martes > Martes martes. The sequence continues at coordinate 21,006 of NW_027666373.1, read as the reverse complement.
TGTCCGAAAGTGTCATGGGCGTGTGACAACCTTGTGTATGTGTGGCAGGGATATGGGTCTGTGTGTCCCAGAGGGCGAGTGACCAAGGGGGCAAGTGGGCAAGAGTCCCCGTGAGTCTGTCTGTGATAGGGGTCTGAGTGGCAGAAAGTGTCCATGGGTGTTACTAAGAGTGTGTTCCTGTGAGGTGGTCTTTGTGGGTCGGGAGCAATGATGAGTATCTGTGCGTGTGTGTGTGTGTGCGCGCGCGTGTGCCAGGGAGGGGGTCTCTGTGTGTCTGAGGGTGTGTCTGGGTCCCTGTGTTGTCATTCAGTGCTTCATAGGCTCTGTCCCTAGAATGTTGCGGGTCCCACACGGCCTCCCCCACTATGCCGCAGCCGCTCCCGATTCCAAGGCTGTGGCAGAGGGAATCGATACGTCCTTAAAAATTCAAGGGCTTCTCGTAAACAGAAACTTTTAACACCGTTTAAAGTTTCAGGGCCTTTGCTGCTGCTCCTCCCCAGCACCGCTGCAGGAGGAAGGGGGGGTGGCGTTTGTGAGCAATGGTTTGGAGAGAAGGGGCCAGGCTGCATGCTGCATGGGGGAACAGGGTGGGGGGGGGTACCATGAGGGACTGAGAGAAGGAACAGGAAAGGGATTTAGAGATCAAGGAGGACTGGGGCCTGGATAGCTCAGGAAAGAAATGGAGAGGGCTGGGTGTCTGGCACCTTTAGTATAGCTGGGAGGAGATCTCGAGAGCCAGGCAGGCCCCCCACCCCCGCCAACCTCCTCTGCAAATGGGCACGAAGGGCGGTGCCCCTTGGAAGCCCCCCCCAACTTGGGTCCGGTCCTCCCCCCACCAGACGGCCTGTGCTCCCAGCCCCGTCAGCCAGTCATGCCAGACCCTGGGGCTGGGGTGTCCCCACTCGCTGATCTCCCTCCTGGTCCTGCATCTGTCCCCAAACCTAGGCTCTGCTGGAACCAGCTTCCCGTACCCACTCACACCCACACTCACACCACCATTCCATTTGCACATGCATGCACACCATCCATCCTTTGTTCACATACACACTCACACCACAACATTCCTCCCTCTGCTCATACTCACACACACGTGCACACACACACACAGAGGCAACACCTATCCTTCCATTCAGACAGACACACACACACACACAACATCTATACACACACACAGAACATGCTTCCATTGACAACACACACAGGCAACGCCCATTCAGACACACACACAGAAACAGGATACCCATCCGTCCGTTCGGACACATTCACACAAAAAAGGACACGCATCCTTCCATTTACACAGATACACGACACAGCATCCATACACACACCCACAGGACATCCATCCTTCCATTTACACACACACACACACACAGTCACACAACATCCAGATACACACACAACACCCCTCCTTCCATTCATAAACACACAATGCCCATTCTTCCATTTACACACACTCTCACACCACTGTGTGCATACACACACTCACTTCCTTATATAGTCGCAAACTACATCCATTCGTGTTCACACAAACAAAACACTTGACCCCATGTTCATGCACTTATCTACACTCAGAATTCTCTGCATGCTGAAACCACCTCCCCCTACCCACAACACCCCCACCCTGTGTGCACGCATGCATGTGCGCACGCGCGCACACACACACACACACACACACGCATCCACTCTGCTCCCCTCACTACAGCTGCCGGCTGGGAGGATTTTTATGAGGCAAAGGGGCGCTCTAAAAAAAGGGGGTCTATCCTAGAGGACACCCGTGCCTCCACCCCTCCCCACACAGAACCCAGGTCTTAGGGCACACCTGGCCTTCGAGAAACTGAGGGGGAGGAGGGCGCTGCCAGGAGGCTGGGCACAGCTGGGATGCCACAGCTGGAATCCCCCACATTCCTCCCTGCCGGGACTGCCCACCTGGCTGCAGCTGGCAGCAGGTGTGTTCTTACCATGCAGGTGTGTGGGGGAATGAGGAGGAGGGAGGATCGGGAACCAGGCCCATGGCATTACCTGGCCAGGATGCTGGGGGTTGGTAGAGGAGAGGGCACTGAAACATCTGGGCTCTGGCAGCCAGGTCCCGGGCTACTGAAGGTGGGGCCAGGCATCACTGGGTTCTGGGGCAGCCAGGCAGGCCTCTTGGGGCTGTGGGTAAACCTCTGGCAGGGTAGGCCAAGAGCCAGCCTGTGGACCCTGGCAGGATCAGGGAGAGGGGTGCTCTAGGCCTTCCTGACAGTTCTGGGAGTCCTCACTCTCCATGAGGGCCTAGTGTCTCCCCCGCCCCGCCTGGCAGGCATGGTCTGTGCCCCAAACTTGGGGTCCTAGCTTGGTGCTTGCTGCCCTAACCCCAAGCTGGGATCCCCTAAGGGGGTCTGAGCCCGAGGTATTACGGGCCCTGCTCCCAGGGCACACCTGGTCAGGCACCTGGGACCACGTTTCACACACAAGAGAATCGCGAGGACACACAGGCACACTTGGACACACAAAGATACAGACCCACCTCCTCTGGGGGGCGTCATATGAACAGCCATCACCACATCCCGCCACAGGCTCACACTCTTCCAGAATAGCGCGCGCGTGCACACACACACACACACACACACAGAATCCCACACAGACCTTCCCAGATCCATCCACAGAGTAACACCAATAACACCCCAGGGACATACAAAGACCTTCACCAACACATAGACCCCCAAAGAGACTCAAATATACACTGACAGACAAAGACACACTCAGACATTCCGAGACATAGTTACACGGGTTCCTAGAATCACCCTGAGCCTAGTTATACAGATACACACAAGGCCACCCAAAGTCACACAGGTACACACACAAAATCTCATATGGGACAAGTCCGTGTGGTCCCACACACAGATCCTTCCCAAATCATCTAGACTTGTGGCACACACAAAGTCACACGAAGATGCACAGATCACACACACACACACACACACACACACACACAGGTCACCTATGATCACAAATGGTCATACACACAAAGAGTTGGTCACACCAACACCCAAAGACACACAGAAACATCCCCAAATCACAAAAGGGACTGTGCAGGCCAGCCCCCAGCTGCAGACAAGGCCTACAGGCACACATTCCCACGTGCTGCGTGTGGCACAGCCTGGCTAGGGCCGAGGGTAGGCAGGCAGCAAGGCCTCCTGCAGCCAGCACTCATCTGGAGGCAAAGGGAAGGAATTGGGGAAATGTTTCATTTGCAGCCGGCAGGAGACCCGCCCCCCCGCCCCCACCCCGCCCTGGAAACCTAGCGTGAGCTCCTGAATGAGGCCTCTGTATGCTGCCACCACCCAGCTGACCCAGGGAGTAGGTATCAGGGGGGTGAGGCTGGCTGTGCCATGTCCCCAGCCAAGCCTCAGGGGCCACCCAGCCACACACCAGGGCCCAGGCCGGAGTTCCCCAGACCACGGGAGCCCTCCCCACACCCATCCCTGCTGCATCTGGAGGCCACTCCCCAAACCCAGCCCACAGGCAGAAGACAGATCAACTAGGGGTTGGCTCTCCAGGTGTCCCCGCCTCAGGCCCACGTGTGTGTCCCCAGGTTGGGCAGCTGGCAGTCTCGTGCCGTGAGGCTCCTTGCTCCAGCATGAAGGTATGACAGCAAGGCTGGATGTGACAGCATGGCTGAGGAGGTGACAGTGTAGTTGTGTGTGACAGTGTAACTGGGCTCCCTGCGCAGCCTGGGGATGGGGGTGGGGCAGGCATAGCCCCTTGGCTCATGTCATCACACACACTGTCACACACATAGTGTCACTGTCACACCTTCTATCACACAGCCACGCACATAGCCACACTATCTCATCCTCAGTCACACTGTCACACACAACCACACTGTCACACATGCTGTCACACATAGTTACGCTGTCACACCTTCAACCACACACAGAGCCACACTGTCACACCTTCAACCAGCGACACTGTCTGTCACACCCTCAGCCACGCTGTTACACACAGAAATACCATCACACCCTCAACAATTCTGGTCACACACGCCTTCGGCCACATGGTCTCCTGTGTCCTCACAGCTAGCCTGACACGCTGACCCTCGCACTGCCTCAGCGTCACACTGACCAGCAGAGGCACACTGACACGCCCGGTCCGGGTGCCCCACAGCTGTGGTTGCCACGTGGCCACACAGAGTCACTGCTCATGCCCCCACCCCCGGTCACAAGGAGGGGAAGCAGATCTGATCACTTCATCCCAGGCTGTGGCACACAGCTGTGCCTCGGTCAACATTTGAACCAGACCAGTCACTCCAGCAACACAACGACATACCCTCCCTGTCACGGTGTCACAGAGCAGGCAGCCAGCAGGTACAGGCCACTGCAGAAGTGCGCAAAGACACTCTGAAGACATGCACTTATGGACATACACGCTATTGCAGGTGACAGGCACACATCTCACACTGCCACACAACACCCAGAGTCCCTGGACAGAGCTACAAAGAAACAGTGGATGACAGCCGCCACCGCTGTTACAAGAACATCCTGTCACACAACAGTCGCTCTCCCCAGCGCCTGTCACAACATTGAGACAGCCCCTTAGCTGTCCCCACAAGCAGCCAAGCATTCTGACATGGCCCCCACAATAGTCACTAGGATACCCCCCAGCCTCCCAAGTCATGGAGACAGGGACAGACCCGCTCTGACACCTCCCCCCCCCCGCGGCCCGCCCCGCTGCAGTCAGTGTGCGGAGAGCCAGGGGGCTAATGGACTCGCAGCTGTAGGCAGTGGGTGCCAGCCCCCCCAACTCATGAATATTCATCAGCTGGGGCGCTCTTGAACCTGTGGGGAGTCGGAGGTCCCAGGCAGCTGGGCACCCCCTTCTGTGCCAGGAGGCCCTCAGGTGAGGGGGGGCTCAGCCAAGCCCAAGCAGTCCTCAGAGCCCACCCCCAGTTCCACACATAAATACACACGAATCTGTGAACACGGACCTCCAGACACACAAACAACAGGCCTACAAAGTCAAAACCACACCCAACAACACAGCCATCCACCGCACATACACACACACACACACACACACACCCCTCAGACATGCAAATTAAGGCGCACGCACAATCACATGAACTCACAACCACACATAATCACACCAAAACCACAGACACAAAACACACACACACACAACATGCAAAAGCAGAGGTACACAAACACTCAGTCACACGACCACAAACATGCAGATACACCATTGCACCCAAACTACATAGACACTATCACACACAGGCATGAAAACACACACACACACACACATGGGCGTACGATCACCTCCAAACTACAAGCTACTTCTCATGAAACACCCACATAAGTGTGCAAATACGGACGCACATGTTCATACATACAGTTCCACTGACTCTCAAACTCACAGACACACAACAATCCCCCAAAAGTGACCTCATGGACCATCTCTGTGTCTCTCTCACTTTCTCTTGCTCTCTCTCTCACACACACGCACGCAACCACCACAATCTCACTCGGCCCACCCCTGATGTTTTACAGGACGGGAAACTGAGGCACGGAGTCCCTGAAGGCCCCGTGAAGGGACGGTCGCCCCCGACTCCAGGCAGAGGCTGCGGCCGGGCGCCCCCTGCTGGCCCGGCCCCTTCAAGAGCGCGCGGGGCGGCGGCGCGCGGGGCGGGCACGCGCCTGACGTAACCATGGCATCCTCTTGGCACGCGCGGCCCGCGCGGGGAGGGCGGGGCGGGCGCGTTGCCATGGCGCCGACGGGCCGCGTGAATGGGGCATTGTTCGTCGCGGCGCCCGGGCCAGGCTGTCCAGGACCCACCCGGACCCACCCGGGCCGGCAGAGACCGGGAGACGGGGCGGAGAAAGACAGAGACGGGGAGAGATGGGAAGACAGGGAGAGACAGGAGGTAGGGAGAGACAGAAAGAGCCGTAGATGCGAAAAGAAAGACACTTAGAAGACAAGGGGGAAGAGAGAGCTGGGGAAAGACAGAGAGATGGGAGAGGCCTGTGAGCTGGGGAAAAATGCCCAAACGAGGAAAGCCCGACAGAGGAGGAGGGCCAAGGAGAGGCAGAGCAGGGGATCAAGACGGAAGATGAGGGCTGGGGGGAAACAGAGGCCCACTGTGCCCGGCGCTGCGCCTGGCAACGGGAGGAGGCAGAAGATCAGGACCCGGAGACAAAGTCGGAGATGCTAGGAGGTGGGAGGAGCCCAGCCAGATGGAGGGTCAGGGAGACCCAGGAAGGAAATGAAGGGAAAGCTCCGTGGGTCTCTGGTCCCACCCACCTCAGTCCCTTCTCCACTCCCCTTATTTTTCTGTCCACTCCCCTTTCCACGACTCTCCTCCCCTTGGCTGACACTCTCAGAAGACAAACCTCTGTCCTACACATCTCCACACACCCTCTATAAGAGACCATCCACACAGAAATCTGGTCCTTGGAGACACGACACGGACACAGTGACACCTACTGATCCATCCACAGACACCCAGAGACACTCACAGTCATGGCTACAGTCAGGCACACCCACGACAGGGACTCCTACCCCACACCAGAGCCCCACAGATGCACCATCACATGAGGACCCTGCCAGACATGTGGTCCTGGTCACACACGGCCACACATCACCACATAGGCTCACCCTCTAGGGAACACTGTCATACGTCCCCTGCCCAGACACAGAATGCTCTCATCTGCACACCTCTCCCTACATTCAGTGACACCTTCTACGACACACATGTGCTGTCCCCCTGGTCTGACCCACTGCCTGGCTTCCTGTCCCCTAGCCCAGATTGGGAGTCTGTGGGGCTGCAGGGTCAGTCCAGTTCTCCATGTTTCACATACAGACACTGTCGTTGGTGGAGATTGGGAAGACAAGGGAAGGAAGTGAAACCCCACCTCACCCTGCTTCAAAGAGCTGGGTCAAGCCAGGCCAGGGTGTTCCCCTAACTTCTGGCTGTCTGGGTCAACTTGGCCCAAACCTGGACCAAGGGTGTCCCCTGGTGGCCATGTATGGTCCCTGCACCCATCACGTGGGGAGATGGTGGTGGCCCAGTGGCCCAGCCTGAATAGAAGGGCAGAGAGGACAGGCCCAGGTTTAGTACAGAGACCTGGAGAGACTGAAAGCCTGGGTCCAGAAGCGAGAACCCGGACCCAGAATTCAGAGCTTGAAATCCAGATCCCAGAATTCAGAATCAGAGTTCAGAATCCAGAATCTGAATCTAGATGCCCGGATACCAAGATCTAGAATCCAGATCCCAGAACTCAGGTCCCAGAATTTAAAATCCAGGTCCAAATGCCCAGGATCCAGAATCCAGACATTTACATCCTGTCTCCCAGAATCTAAAACCAAGGACCCAGAGCTCAAAACCCTCCTCGGAGCCAGGTCCCAATATTCCCCAAGCCTCCCACGTTAGACCCTAGGCAGCAGGGGTTGGTCCCAGCCGCTGTCCCTGTGTATTTACACACACACACTTCAACAGGATCTTACAGACCCACACCCCAAAACCTACAGCCTGTGACCATCACACACACAACGTCACACACTACAGATACACATGGACAATCACACACACACACACACTTACAGCCTAGCAACACAGCATCACCTAAAGAAACCCAGAACTACCATATGCTCCTCTCCCAGCACATGGATCCATGTTCTTATGTGCACCCATGCAGTGTCAGAGCTCCCCCCGCGCCCCCACCCATCCCACCAAGCGCAGGCACACAGCCACCATACCCAGAGACACAAAAACCCAGGACACCCCAGGTTCTGCGCCCTGCATCCAAACACACTCACAGGATTGTGAAGGCTGGCACAGGCATACACACATGCGCACGCACACACACACATACACACACACAAACTCCCCCAAGCATGGAGAAGCCCCGCGCCTTGGCAGCTATGCAGCCCCTGGGAACAGGACCCCTGGGACAGGGCTTGCCGTGCACCCCCGTGCCCACCCCAGCCCTCCCCTGCCTGGCCGGCTGGCGGGCTTTAATACAGATGCCAAACTCATAATTGTAACTGAGGGTGACAGGGTCACCTTGAGCCCCAGATGCTCGCGCGGTGACAGATGGCGTTGGCAAACCTGATTAGCGGCCCCCTTGCCAGCGCCTGTGGCACCTGCATCCCTTGCCCCTCCCCCGCTCCCCCAGCACTCATTACCCACCCATTACTGGGCCTGGGGGGCGGGGGTGGGGGCCGGCTGGCACTGCCCAGGAGGGGGCAGGGACTCCGGGGGCCCCCTGGCACTAAGGTTCCCAGCTGGCTCCCCGGCTGGCAGGAGGTGGGCACAGCTGAAGGGGGGGTAGCAGGCACCTCGTGCCTGCCAGAGAGAGGGGTACCCACGGTGCCAGGGCTGAGCTGCCCACTCGGACCCTGCCCGGGCTTTGGCCCAGAACCCCGGAGGGAGGAGGGATAGTGCGCCCCCTGTGGGCCCCTTGCGACCCTCCCCCACCCAGGGCCCTTGGAGCCAGGCCTTGGGAGCCTGCGGCCTGGCCTGTTCCCACCCCCGCTGTGCAGGCCTGTAGGGTCAGAGGTCACAGGCTCCCACGCCCTGCTGGCCCATCTGTTTCCTCGGGTCCCCTCCTTCTGCTCCCCTCACCTGGGGCCTTCCTTCCTGAGGCAGGAAGAGGGCTGAGAGGGGCCTGGCCACCCCCCCAACCCACCCCACGCTCCGGGGGGCATTTGGAGGCAACCTTGACAGCGCCACATGTCCCTGCGTCTGTGCCAGACGGGCCCATCTGCTAGGGCCCTGGTTCCAGCCGCCCAGAGCCAGGCTGCCCTCCTGCGCCGCAGACCCTGTACCAGGCTATGGAGGGAGCACCCCTGATGCCCACACCCCAGCACAGGGCCACTGCTCCCAGGGAACCCTGGTTGGAAGAACACACACACACACACATGCACGGACACGGACACGCACATGCACAACTGGGCTTGGCCAACTATCACGGTTCCTGTTTAATTCCACACTGTGCATGGGGTTGTATGGAGACTTAAGAGGCTGGGGCTAGAGGGGCAGCTGGGATCACATGGTCCTGCCCCTGACTTGGGGAGCCCACATTTCCCCCCACGGCTGCGTGGGCCTCCCTGCCTTGGTTTCTTGAGGTCCCGAGAATGGGTCATCCCTGTGTCACCTGCTCTGTGCAGGACCATCCATCCTCCCTGTAGCTGGGAGTGTGTCTTCCATTCTGTGAGATGGGGGTCTAGCCTGGTGGTTAAAATTCGTTGCCACATGGCCTAGGATTTGAATGCTGGATCTGTCACTTACTGCTGTGTGACCTGAGCAAGTGACTTTGCCTCCTAGAGCCTCAGTTTCCTTCTCTGTGAAATGGGATGATACCAACCAGTATCTCATTGGGTTACTCAGAGGATGACATGAGGTAGTGGGTGTCAAACACTTAGTGCAGGACCGGGCAAACGGAGTGCTCCAAAAGTGTGTGCTATGACTGTGAGTGGTCCACACCCCCACCTCCCCAGTGGGGATGCGTCTGGTGTCCCTGGAGCCCTGTCTGGCTGTCCCAGGTCCCCAGTCTCTTGACCCAGTGCTCATGATCCAGGTCAGCGTCTTCTGGGCACGTCCCCCCCTCCCCCATCTCTCCAAGGAGTTCGCGTCTGTGTGTCTGTCCATCAAGCGCAGATCACGCCTTCGGGCTGCACTGACAGCCTTCAACCAGCACAGTAGATGTCTTCATCCGTCGACGGGAGTCTGGGCGGCTCGCCCGACACCACAGGAGGACAGGGATCCGGCGCTTGCGAGTGGGCACACAGCTGTTGCAGAGGACAAGTGGGGTGGGCTGCGAGCTGGGGATGTAGAGGGAGGAGCAGCGGCCAAAGCAGAGGTGATTGCGGAGGTGAACTGACGAGCAGCCGGGCTGGGAGAGTACCTGGGGCCGGGAGATGGGTCAAGGGCAGCGGAGTCTGGGGCCTGAATGGGGAGAATCATCTCCCATCCACTTCCACCCCACCTCTAGAGGCCCAGGTTCCGGTCCTGAATGCTACCTCCTGGCTGTGTGACTCGGAGCAGGCTACTTAACCTCTCTGGTCCTGTTTCCTCACCTGTGAAACTGCAGAAGTTCAGCCAGGCAAGAGAGCAATCAGTCTAGCCCTTTCAACAGAGAGAGGTACTACAGGGAAGGGCTGATTTGTCCGAGAAGGAGACGATGAGGAGGTCAGTTGGAGATTGGCATTGGGAGGAGTCTGCCGCGCCTCTGGGGAGGAGGGATGGCAGGAAGGGGTGGTATTATAGGAGCCTGGGGTGATTAAACAGAAAGCCTTTAGCCCCTTGCCGGGCACACAGTTGGTCTTCAATAAAAGTTCCTCCTGGGGTCCCCTCCAACTTCGTGGCTTTATCAACTTGTCCCCAGATCATGGACCTTCTCTGTTTAAACCCTGCATTCCTGCCGCCCTGCAACCCCCACCCTTGTCAACCCCCCTCCCCTCACTCTGCCCCAGCCTCCCCAGCCTCCTCACTGCTCCTCTGGTACCCCAAACACAAGCCCACCGCTAGCCCGTTGCCCCTGATGAACCCTGCAAATGAGCTCCTCCCTCCGTCCTCCCCTGAGATCATCCCAACTGCTCCTTCCTCAGAAGAACCCCCACAGGAAATGTCTCCCCCTGATGGTCTCTATCCCTGCGGCCAGTCTCTTTCTTCATGGGCTGCTAATAATTTATAGTTCTGTCTCTTTGGATGTTCCTCTCCTAGAACATAAGATACCTGGAGACAGGGACGTTCTCTGCTTTGTTTGTGGCGGGCAGCTCAGCTGGCCCATTGTCCCGAAAGCTGACAATGCTGAGCCCTAACACCAGGCCAGGCCCCGCACTGCTCACCTTCGGTGAACTCACTCCTCCCACAACGCTCCAGGCTGGCACATTAGGATCCTCATTTACATATGAGGAGACCTGAGGCTCCGAGCAGTCCCTCCCCTTAATGAGGGACTGTGAACCCTTAGAAATTCTTTGTGTCATCCTGGCGCAGTTATAGCTCTGGGAGAGGGTACGTGCTGGATCCCAAGCCAGGGGTTCCCTCCGCTGGGTGCAGTGTGCCCGACTGCCTGGGGCAACTGGGGCAGGATTCAGGGCAAGGTATCTGGTCCAAGGCCATGCAGTCACCCTCATGTCACCTGGATTCAGCGAAAATTTGCTGAATGAATAACAAGCCAGGGGGTGTTGGGAACGGATGCCTTGCAGGGCATGGCTCCAAACACCTTGCGTAAATTCATGTCTATTGTTAAGTCTGTTGTTGCAAAGATAGGAAATGAGGCTCAGAGAAGGGAAGCCACTTCCCCCGGGTCACACAGAAATCATTAGTTAAGGCATAACTTGACGCCAGGTACACTGGGCACCAAAGCTGGTGTTCTAAACACATGGTCTGAGTTCTCACAACACTTACAGAGCACTGACTGGATGCCCATACCCATACCTCTCTCATTCAATTGCCCAGTAGCCCTTAGGGGGCAGATACTATCATTCATTCATTCATTTATTCATTCAACAAACACTGAGGGCTTATCGTGTGCGTGGCTCTGCTCCCAGGCCTGGAGATGGGGCTACAGAAACAAACAAGGCATAATATAATCCCTGCCCTACTGGAGCAGACATCCTAGTGAGGAAGACACGATAGATGCAATTTCAGAATCAGTTTTATGTATTAGGAGATGTGTTCCACAGCAAGAAATAAAGCAGGAAACGGGCAACAGGGTGGCAGGTGCTGCATTTTTAAATGATGTCTGAGTAAAAACCTGAAGGAGGTGAGAGAAGGAGCCACAGAATGCTCGGGGAGTTGGGAGGGAATGACAGAGGCAAAAGGGAACAGCCAGTGCAAAGGCCCTGAGGTAGATGTGACGTTGGGTGTGTCCAGATAAAAAGCCAGGTGGCTGATATGGCAGGAGTGAAGTGGCTGAGGGGGAGAGTGAGCGGAGGCAAGGGCGAGGAGGTGACAGGCAGAGAGTGCAGGGCCTTGTGGACCTCGGGAAGGACATGGCTTTTGCTTTGAATGAAGTGGGAGCCATGGAGGGTTCTGAGTGGAGGAGGGAGGGAATGTGACTCGGGTTTTCGCAGGTGCCCTCTGGCTGTTAAGTGGAAAAATAGACTTGGGTGGGAGACCAGGATGGAGGTAAACCTCATGGTTGGGTAGGAGGAAACTGAGGATAGGAGACATGCTGATGGATGCCAGACTTGACCCCAGATCTGTGCAGGACCCCAGTCTGTGCCCTCTGCCCATGCTGAAACTCCACCCTCCCCTCCCCTCCACCCACCCTCACCTGAGTGTAGGGCACAGCCTTGCACATCTCCTGGGCCACTTCCTGCGGGTCCAGTGGCAGAGACACGGTCGGGGCCACCTCCTGCCCATGGTGCTGGCTACCTCTCCCCAGCGGTCCAGTTTTCTGCAGGCCCAAGAAGGCCTTCCAGCTGCTAAGGGCAGAGGACTGTCCCTGGGAACCTAGAGTCCCTCGGCCCAGGGCCCGGGTCTGATTGGTAGCATCCCAGAGCTGGGATGGAGGCCCCAAGAGTCCAGGCCTCCCGGAACCTGTGTGCAACTGGGCCCCACTGAGCAGGCTCAGGAGAGTGGTCAGCTGGCCGAGGAACATCCGTCCGTCTGTCAGTCAGTCTGGGACTGGGCTCAGGGTCCTGGGCAGTCAACCCTGCTGTCTGGTGAGTGGAGTCTCGGCCTTCCAGACCTGCTTTTAATGGCCTGCCCCCAAACTGGGCAGCTCACAGCTCTGGCGGGAGACACCACAGTGGGGAGGAAAATAAACCATGGCCTGCTGGGTTCCCACCCCTCCCCCCCAGGCCTGCCAGGGTTCTGGGTGGGGGCTGGGTCTGTGGGTGGGTGGGCTGTGGGGATAGGGAAAGGCACCACTCGAAACACGAAACATGGGGGCTCTGGGGCACAATGCCTGGAGGCTGGGGGGGAAGGGAGCTTCTTCTCCCGTCCAGGTCACCCTCCCTCCAGTGGGCAAAACCAGCCATCGCAGCCACGCCTCCTGGTGGCAGCCTGAGCATTGCAACTTTCTGGCTGTGCGACCCCCTCAGCCATGCTGGGCCCCAGCTTCCTCTACTGTTACAGAGACCCTCGTGTTATTAACACTCCCTACCTGGGCAGGCGGGATCCTTCAGGTAAACAGCTTAGAGCAGAGGCTGATACACTGTAGCACTACGAGTAAACTATGATGAACATCTCTAGAGCTGTTTTTTCTTTAGCACCTATTAGAGGCCAGGCATAATTCTGAGCCCTGGAGATCCGGAGGTGGGGGGTTGGGGGGCAGGACAGAAATGGGTCCTCACTGTGCATTTGACATTTCAGTGCAGAAAACAGGTTCAGAAAACAGACAAAGATTCCAGAGGCTTCGGTGTAAAGAAGTTATTTAAATAGGATGTGCCTTACAGGTGTCAGGGCGGGACCTTCTGCCCCCAGGGTGGTCAGAGAAGGCCTCCCCGAGGAGGTGACATTTTTGCAGAGCCTAGAGCTGCTGTTGGAAGTGGTGGGAACAGCCTGGTGGGGGGTGGAGGCTGGAGGGCTGGAAACACAGAAAGAGGCTGGGAGCCGCGTCCCAGGGTTTGGAGCCCCGGGGATGCCTGGGGGTGGGGCCGGGGACTCCGAGACAGGCCCTGGCACCTCCGTGGCCCGCATTTCGCACCCAGGCGAGGAGCTGCCGGCCGCAGGGCCGTGAGAAGCGGCAGAGCCGATCCTTCCCGCGCCCCGCGGAGCTGCGGAGAGCGGTGGGGCGCGCTCGCCCTCTGGCGGCAGCTCTCGGGACTGCGCGGCGGCCGCGCCCAGGACGTCTACCTTCTGGATGCCCCCACCTGGCCAGAGGTGCAAGGGGGCTTCCCACTCCCCGCTACATGCGAGCTCCTGGGCGTCCCCCAACCCGCCCTCTCGCTGTCCTCCAGACCCAGCTGATGGCAGCTCCCGCCAGGTGCCAAGGACCCAAACTTTGGAGCCCTGCTGACCCCTCTTTCTCTGACGCACCCCCCTCCATCTGATATGATGGCAAGTACCGTCCGCTTCACAGCCACCGTGGTGCTCCAGCTACACCCGCCCCCACGCCTCTCCCCCCAAGTCTGTTGCCTCCACAGCAGCCGGAAGGCGCCGGCGAATACTTGTGTCCAGGCACTTCTCCGCTCTGCTCAGAACCTTCCAGGGCTCCCACTTCACTGAGGGTAACGGCCCAAGTCCCCACGGGGCAGTCCACCGATGTCTTTCTGTCCGTTCCTATCACCACTATCTCAACCTCAGCTTTCCTACTACCCTCTCCCCCTTTCTCACTCCCTCCAGCCACACGGGGCCTCCTCGCTGGTCCCCAGACTCACCAGGCATAATCCCATAATACTACCCAGTGGTACAGGGCTAAGGAAGCTCCTTTTTACCTGGAAATATAACCAAGAAAAATTTAGTTTAAAAAAAAATCAGAACTGGACGTCTAGGTGCGCCTGGGTGGCTCAGTCCTTAAGCCTCTGCCTTCTGCTCAGGTCATGATCCTAGGATCCTGGGATTGAGCCCCAAGTGGGGGGTCCCTGCTCAACGGAGAGCCTGCTTCTGCCTCTCCGTGGTGTGCCTGCTTGTGCTCTCTATCTCTGTGTCAAATGAATAAATCTTTAAAAAAAAAATTAAAAACTGGATGTCTATTGTGTGCTGACCTTTTGAGGGAGGAGGACAAGAATTTACAGCTATGCTACTAGCATTTGCATTTGAATTTCCATGTTGAAAAGAGCAGCAAGTTTTTGTTTGGGGGAAGGGCTTCACTTTAGAGTTTAAACATTGTTTTGGGGTGTCTGGGTGGCTCAGTTGGTTAGGCTTCCCACTCTTGATCTCAGCTCAGGTCTTGATCTCAGGGTCTTGAGTTCAAGTCCACCATGGGCTACACACTGGGTGTGGAGACTACTTAAAAAAAAAAAAAAAGTTGTTTTGGGACCCCTGGATGGCTCAGTCGGTTAAGCTTCTGCCTTTGGCTCAGGTCATGATCTCCCCAGGGTCCTGGGATGGAGCCCCACATCTGGCTCCTGGCTCAGCGGGGAGCCTGCTTCTCCCTCTCCCTCTGCCTCCCCACCGCCCCCGCTCATGCTCGCTCTATTTGTCTCAAATCGATTGGTCTGCCCCCTTGCTTTGTAAGTGAACTATTTCAGGCATTCAAATAAGTATAGATAAAAATATAGGGGCGCTTGAGTGGCTCAGTGGGTTAAGCCTCTGCCTTCAGCTCAGGTCATGATCTCAGGGTCCTGGGATTGAGCCCCGCATCGGGCTCTCTGCTCAGCAGGGAGC
Source organism: Martes martes (assembly GCF_963455335.1). Classification (NCBI taxonomy): domain Eukaryota; kingdom Metazoa; phylum Chordata; class Mammalia; order Carnivora; family Mustelidae; genus Martes; species Martes martes. Next base: position 5,747 of record NW_027666373.1, on the reverse strand, counting down.
CTGCTTCTCCCTCTCTCTCTGCCTGCCTCTCTGCCCACTTGTGATCTCTCTCTCTGTGTCAAATAAATAAATAAATAATATTTTAAAAATACATATATATATATATATAACAAACACCCCTGTACTCATTACCCCAATTAAAAAATTAAAAATTACAGATGTGAGAGAAACTGGTGCTATACTTGTTCCTAATTCCTGAATTGATCAATTTTAATTCCCATACCTGTATTCATAGTTCTACTATATATGTATCCATTCGGATATGTAAAATTGTTTTGTTGTTTTAAATTTAATATACATGGTATTATACACACACACACACACACACACACATCCTTTTAACTTTCATCTATCCACTTTATATTGCTTCATTTCTACTCTGAAGAGTATTCTGCTGCACATGTATCTCCCAAATTTATTTCTCCATTACCCATCACAATGAATCCTGCAAGGAACAATCTGGAACATGACTCTGCCCATTAAAGTCAGTTCTAATTGGGTGGTTACTTCCCAGACCCTGCTCCAGATCAATTACAGTGGAATCTCTGGGGATGGGATCCAGGCACTGGTGTTTTTAAAAACCACGTTGGGGCTGCTGTGAACCGTTAGTGTGTACGGTCATATACAGGAGGGAGTCTGGTATCTCAGCAATGCTTCCGTGTCTCCTGGAAGGCTCATGGGACAGTATCTGATTCTGGGATGGAGGTTAAGAACCTGCATTTCTAACAGGTTTCCAGGTTGGGGGCAGGGGTTTGCTGCTAGCCTGGGGACCAAACTCTGAGAACCATGATCTATAGATCACCTTTATTCTTTCTCCTTCCTTCCTTCCTTTCCTTCTTTTAGATAGAGAGCACAAGCAGAGGGGGAAGGAGCAGAGGCAGAGGGAGAAGCAGACTCCCTGCTGAGCAAGGAGCCCAATGCGGGGCTGGATCCCAGGACCCTGAGATCACAACCTGAGCCAAAGGCAGACGCTTAACCCACTGAGCCACCTGGGCGCCCCAAGAGGACTTTTATTCTTTTTTAACACCTGCATAGTATTCCATCCTTTGGATATTTAGTAGTTTCCTTACCCAGCTCTCTAGTCTTGGCCATTTACGTTCTTTTACATCTTGTTGCTCCAAAAAGAAAAGATCCCTACAATGGAATATCGTTCAGCCGTAAAAAGGAATGAAGTACATATTAATTTGCTCGGGCTGCCGTCCCAGAGGACCACAGACTAGGGAGCTCCCTCAACAGAAATTTATTTACTCGCAGTTCTGGAGCCTAGGAATCTGAGATTAAGGGGTCACCCTAGCTCGTTTTTATTCTGAACATGTAAAGCCTCTCTCCTTAGCTTGTGGATGACCATCATCTCCCTGGGTCTTCACGTGGTTCTCCTTCCTTGTGAGTCTGTGAGTCCAGGTTTCCTTTTCTTTCTTTCTTTTTTTTTTTTAAGATTTTATTTATTTATTTGACAGAGATCACAAGGAGGCAGAGAGACAGGAAGAGAAGGGGGAGAAGCAGGCTCCCTGCTGAGCAGAAAGCACGAAACGGGATCAATCCAAGGACTCTGAGATCATGACCTGAGCCGAAGGCAGAGCTTCACCCACTGAGTCACCCAGGTGCCCCAGGATTTCCTTTCTTTTCTTTCCTTTTTTTTTTTTTTTGAAGATTTTATTATTTTTTTTTGACAGACAGAGCTCACAAGTAGGCAGAGAGGCAGGCAGAGAGAGGTGGAAACAGGCTCCCCGCCGAGCAGAGAACCCGATATGGGGCTGGATCCCAGGACCCCGGGACCATGACCTGAGCTGAAGGCAGAGGCTTTAACCCACTGAGCCACCCAGGCACCCCTGGATTTCCTTTTCTTAAAAGGATACCGGCATAATGGGTTGGGGCCCACTGTACTGACCCCATTTTAGTTACTTTTTTAGGGATCTTCTTTCTTTTTTTAAAGATTTTATTTATTTATTTATTTGACAGACAGAGATCACAAGTAGGCAGAGAGGCAGGCAGAGAGAGAGGGGGAAGCAGGCTCCCCGCCGAGCAGAGAGCCCGATGCGGGGCTCGATCCCAGGTCCTGGGATCATGACCCAAGCTGAGGGCAGAGGCTTTACCCCACTGAGCCACCCAGGTGCCCCAGGGATTTTATTTCTGCATGTGGTCACATTCTGAGGTACTGGGAACCAGCACTTTAACATATGAATTGTTGAGGGGGGACGCAACTCAGTCCGACAAGGACTGATATGTGTTACAGTACGGATGAACCTCAAAAACATGGTAAGTAAAAGAATCCAGACACAAATGGTCACAAATGACTCCGTTTATGGGAAATATGCAGAATTAGGGAAATTGGTAGAGACAAAGTAGAACTGATTAGCAGGAGCTAAGGGGAGGAGGTAAGTGGGAGTGACTGACTGTTAACAGGGATGGAATTTCCTTTTGGGGCAATGGAAATGCTCCAGAACTAGACAGAGGCAGTAGTTTCACAACACTATGCATGTGCTAAAGCCACTGCATAGTTCATTTTATTTTACTTATTTTTTTAAAGATTTTATTTATTTATTTGACAGAGAGAAACACAGCGAGAGCGGGAAAACAAGCAGGGAAAGTGAGAGAGGGAGAAGCAGGCTTCCCGCTGAGCAGGGAGCCCAATGTGGGGCTTGATCCCAGGACCCCGGGATCATGACCTGAGCTGAAGGCAGACGCTTAACGACTGAGCCACCCAGACGCCCCCATTTTATTTTTTTAATAGTTTGTATTTATTTATTTAATTATTTATTTGAGAGACAGAGAGAGAAAGAGCACATGTGGGAGGGGGAGGGAGAGGGAGCGAGAATCCCAAACAAACTCCCCGCTGAATGTAGAGCTTGATCTCATGACCCCAAGATCATGAAACCAAGAATCAGACGCTTAACTGACTGTGCCACCCAGGCGCCTCTGGACTGTTAACGTTATTTATATATTTATTTGTTTGTTTATTTATTTATTTATTTATTTATTTGAGGGAGAGATTTTGAAGCAGACTCCACCCTGAGCAAGGAGCCGACATGGGGCTCGATCTCAGGACCCTGAGATCAGGACCTCAGCCAAAACCCAGAGTCCCATGCTCAATTGATTGAGCCACCCAGGCCCCCCTGGATTGTTCACTTTAAAATGATTAACTTTAGGGGTTGTGGGATAGAGCCCCGTGTCAGCCCGGAGCTCAGCAAGAAGTCTGCTAAACTTTCTCTCTCCCTCTCCCCCTGCCCCTCCCTGCGCTTCCGCTCGCTCTCTCTCTCTCTCTCTCTCTCTCAAATAAGTAAATAAAAACAAATCTTTAAAACAGTTTTATGCTACGTAAATTCTAATTTAAATTTAAATTTAAATAAAATTTCAATTTAAGACCTGCCCTCAGGAGCCTCCCCTCTCTGTGCCCCCCAACCCCCACTCCCACCGCTACCCCACTCCAGTGCCATTTAACCCCTGCTGTGTGCAGAGCCCTGGCCAGTGGCTGAAACTCACCTGAGGCTACTTTGAGTGTTACTCTTAAAGTGTTCACTCTTAGCTTCTAAACTGGTGTTTCTCAGAGTGGATCACAAATTTCCTGGTCTGGTTAGGAAACTGCGGCCCAGAAGTCCAGCACTTGGCTGCCCATCAGCCCCATTGTGGGAACTTACTTCTTTCACCTCCATTGTAATTATCTGTGGTTTTCACCCACAAGACTGTCAGCTGTTTGAGGTCAAGGGCCAGCTCTACTTCATTACCTATCTCTTCAAAGGTTCAAAAAGTGGAACAGGTGACTGCAGAGTTAAACATGAATGACAAGAAAGAGCCCACCATATAAAGATGCTGGAAGACAGACACTTCTAGACATAGTAACAGCAAAGGTAATGCAAAGGCCCTGAGGCCAGGGCAGGTCAGGGACCATGTGGCCCCTTCTATCCGCTAATGGGTGTTCTTGCGTCTGCGTGTTGCCCCCTCTCAGTGTCTTCTCTTCTCAGCAGCCAGAGGAGAACCATAAGTCATACCCATCTCTTCTCTGCTCAAAGACCTCCATGGCTCCCCATGGCCGCTGGAATAAAACCGAATTCTTCACCAAAGCCTATAATGTCTGCTTGGCTGACCCCCGTTTATCACTGCAATGCACCTCCTTCCTCAGTCCCTTCATTCACTTAGACCTCAACCACACTGGCCATGTGTCCCTCAGCAAACCCTGGGGAAAGGCTTGTTGGGCACCCCTGGGAAACCTTCCGGTAGGCACAGGGGGACATGGACAGGGAGGCTCACTGTAGCATTATTTTTGCAACCAAGAACTATTGGAACCAACTGTCCATCAAAACAGCCTGCTGGAATAGTTTATTTATACCATGAACAATATTGAGCAGAGATTTTTTGAAACTTTTTTTTAAGATTTATTTATTTATTCGACAGACAGAGATCACAAGTAGGCAGAGAGGCAGACAGAGAGAGAGGAGGAAGCAGGCTCCCCGCTGAGCAGAGAGCCCCATGCGGGGCTCGATCCCAGGACCCCTGAGATCATGACCTGATCCAAAGGCAGAGGCTTTAACTCACTGAGCCACCCAGGCGCCCCAGAAATTTTTTTTTAACTATTATTTTTTACAACTAACTGCAGTGAGAAATACACTTTATGCTATGAACCAGAGGTGGCAGAATGTACTTTCCAAAGAGACCTCAACAGTATGCCCCACCCCACACACAATTCTTTGTATGCAACCTTGAAAATCCTCTGACTGGGGGCACCTGGGTGGCTCAGTTGGTTAAGCATCTACCTTCAACTCGGGTCATGATCTCAGGGTCCTGGGGTCGAGTCCCTCATCAGGGCTCCCTGCTCAGCGGGGAGCCTGCCCTTCCCTCTCCTTCTGCTGCTCCCTCTGCTTGTGGTCTCTCACTCTCTCTCTCAAATAAATAAATAAAATCTAAAAAAAAAAAAGCTTAAAAAAAAGAGAAAACCCTTTGATTGCGTGACGATCTTTGACCCCTCCTCCTGAACCTAGACAACCCTGACGACTGACTCCGCCAACAGCATAGAGCAGAAATGATGTCATGTGACTCCTGCGGTTCAGTCATCAAAATGCCATGCCCTTGAGCCTAGAGCCCTTGGGACCCAGCTGCCATGTTGTAAGGAAGCTCAAATTGCTCACTTTCTCGAGGATATCCAGCCAATAGCCTAGCTGAGACTTCAGTCGGCATCAACGACGAGACATGAATGAAGGGAGATGCCTTTTGATGATTCTGGTAGCCAGGCAGCAACTCATTCAACTTCAAATTCTTCCCAGCTGAAGCTGCAGAAAGCATAGAGTAGAGACGAGCCATCCATCCCCACTGCACACTGCCCAAATGCCACCCCCCCCTTTTTTTTTTGCAAAATTGTATTTAAATCCTTGTTAGTTAACACACAGTACAATATTGATTTCAGGAGTAGAATTCAGTGGTTCATCACTTACATACAACACCCAGCACTCATCACAACAAGCGCCCTCCTTAATTCCCATCACCCATCTAGCCCATCCCCCCACCTCTCTCCATCTCCACAATTCGTTCTCTATAGTTATGAGTTTCAATTTTTTCAAAAGATTTTATTTATTTATTTGACAGACAGAGATCACAAGTAGGCAGAGAGGCAGGCAGAGAGAGAGGAGGAAGCAGGCTCCCTGCCGAGCAGAGAGTGCGATTCGGGACTCGATCCCAGAACCCTGGATCATGACCTGAGTCAAAGGCAGAGGTTTTAACCCACTGAGCCACCCAGGTGCCCCTAGTTATGAGTTTCT